>NW_026943774.1:0-55986 GCF_024139115.2 Armigeres subalbatus | reverse complement strand
GTGAGGTGTCAAAGTCAAATTCAGAAGCACATCGATTGAAAATACCGCTCATGCTAGTGAATGGCTCGTTATGCCCATAAGTTGTTCGAGCACCCCGAAGGAACAAAAAAGAACTAAACCTAACCTGACGACGAGGCACATTCAGATTCAGAAGTGAGAGAGGTTTTTAGCCACCGTGGTTGGGCAAAACAAGTTCGCGTCCAATCGTGTTACTACAGCACGCAGAACGATCGCGCGGTCATCGAAATCATCGTAATATCTTGGTCTGCTTTTTGCAGTCGGTAAATTCTTTAACTAATGTGCACTCGATTCTGTTTTCGTTTAAACTCTAATAAACTGTTCGCTACATCCAGCATGCCGTTAGCCAAAACGAACGTTGCTACCAGCACTGAAATTTCTTCATTTCAATCGGAGATGTCACGTATCTGCCTCTCTCATTATCTATTGAAACGTAAAGGATCAAAGCCATGTTAACAAAATCTTACCAATTTTTAGTTTGTCACAGGGCATGATTGTTTACAATATCTGCCTTACTATTGTATTTATTACCAAATTCAAATAGGTGGATTAAATATATGTGATAAAATAATTGATTAGTCATTGTTCTATGTATATATCTTTTTAAATAATTTAAGTATTTTAATTTTAAAACAAAGCACAACGTCCTTCCATGAGTGCTTTTCATACGAAATTGATCCGAAAGCCAATTATATTTTCATTTGGTCGCTTGAGATAGTAAAAGGCGTTTTGCTCTTTGTCCTTATGACGATCATGACCTTTTCCAGTACTGCTTGCTATACTTCCTAATTTATGTATCCAACATTCCAGTGATTTCTCGTGGAAGTGCAATTGACTCGAAACCTAGTATCATGTCATCATTTTCCTATCTGTTCCCCAATTTACCGGGATTGCCTAATTCTGGGTAGTGAATTCTTACACACTGAAGATGATGTTAGTTTCAAAAATGATATTGGTTCTTAGTGTAATTACAGCTGGCCAATTAATAACGGAGTAGCAACCGTGGCTTGTCGATCATGCCTATGCTCGAATAAACCGTTCATAAAAACGACATATTCGGCCATTTTCAGTCGTTAGCCTTGTTCGCCCAATTGACTTTTCCAGCCTTATAACTCATTTGGCCAAATGTTCTTTTCAAACCATTGATCATTTCGACCAAACAGCATATTTTTGATCAAATGATCTATTCGGCAAAACGACTTTTTCGACCAATCTACCTGTTCAGTCAAACGACATCTTTAGCCATATGAATAAACCAAATGCATAGCAAATTATTATTCGTCTTAAACATGTTATCCCTAAAATATTTTGCATATTGATTTTTGGAATTTTTTTGTGTTTGAAAAGGGGGCATTCGATCAACCGTCAATAACTTTCTTACAGAAATAAAACACTGACTGTGAAGTGCTCCCTAAGGGGCCCGATAGCATTTTACAACCAGTACACGCACTCCAGCGTACAATTCATTTTGGAGGTCTACGAGTATTACGAACTAGTGGCTCAGCAAATAAGCAACATTCTAATCTTTTATATAGTCACTAAGGATTTGATAATACGTTGCCCATAGGAAACCGAAGTTGATGTCTATCAGCACTAGGGTGTCCCAAAATTGGACAAAGTCTGGAATTTTGGGGGCTCAACCTTCAAATGAAAGCTTAGGGTAAAACAAAAGAAAAATTGTTCTACGACAACTCTGGGAAATGACGTTTAGGGGTGGCCCCGACGCGTTTTATGAAAAAAGTGCATTTTTTATAGGTAACATCGAAAATACCGGTATATCGGAAAGAAATTCGATGAAACCCATCCATTTTATATTTTTTACATTTAACTTAGAGTCTATACTTTATGGTAAAACTTTGATACCGCATGTTTTAGGTCTATATATTTTTCACTGATGCTTTAAATGCCCAAAAATGATGAATTTTTCTTAACATTTTTTTATTAATGCATCCAAAACGGGTATCAATCGTGATACTTTCGAAACTAGATATACATAGAAAGAAGGGGGTATTTTTTAACGAATATTTTGCTAAAAATAGCAACCTTCTATCTCTATCCGTTTAAAAGTTATTCACGATTTACTGCAGCTTGGAAAAAGACTTTTTGAAATTTCGGATCATAATACCTGGATCATATTTAAGTAAAAAAACGCCTACTTTTCCATACCAACCAAATGAGCGCTTTAATAACCAATATAGTATTCATATGAGTTGCATAAAATTGATTTTAATACTTATTTGAGTGTTATAATGGAAACCCAACGATGGACCAGCAGTAACATGACTGACTACAAATTGTTCAGTTAGTCTGGATGAGTGCTCAAATAGATTGATGAATATGGTTTCAAAACTACCCATAGGTAGGTTCAGTTTTCGTGTCATGGTTTGTCGAGCTGTGCAATGTTTCTCGATAACATGGAAATTAGTTGTTTTGTGACCATCTTGATTTTTTGCAAGAACGATCATGTGAAGCAAATCCAACTAGATCATTTTGATATCGATTTGTCATATTTTACGCCATATTGAAGCTCATTTTACGCCATTGCAAAAAATAGTTTGTGCAACTAATTGCAAAACTCGATTTTATCAGCACTCGTAGTATTTATCTCATTCGGCAAGCCTCGTTGGATAAACGTACAACCATGCTGATTAAATCATCTTTTTGCAACTAGTTACACAAATTACTATTATCATTATTATTTTATAATGCATATTGAAATATTTGGCATCTACCATCTACGGAATCTCTGGAAATAAGAACAATCTACACTAATTACGAACTATTTTGCCTACCAATACTGAATACAATGATAAATTGATTGCATCGATAAATCGGGACCAAAATGATCCAGCCGGATGAACTTCACATGATCGTGCTGGTTAAAAAATCAAGTTGGTCAGAAAACAATAAATTTCCATGTTATCGTGAAACATTGCACAGCTCACCAAACCATGAAACGATAGCTGAACCTACCTATGGGTAGTTTTGAAACCATGTTCATCAATCTATTTGAGTACTCACCCAGACTAACTGAACAATTTGTAGTCAGTCATGTTACTGCTGGTCCATCGTTGGGTTTCCATTATAACACTCAAATAAGTATTAAAATCAATTTTACGCAACTCATATGAATGCTATATTGGTTATTAAAGCACTCATTTGGTTGGTATGGAAAAGTAGGCATTTCTTTACTTAAACATTATCCAGGTATTATGATCCAAAATTTGAAAAAGTCTTTTTCCAAGCTGCAGTAAATCGTGAATAACTTTTAAACGGATAGAAATAAGAGGTTGCTATTTTTAGCAAAATATTCGTTATAAAATTCCCCATCTTTCTATGTATATCTAGTTTTGAAAGCATTATGATGGATACCCGTTTTGGATGCATTAATAAAAAAATATTAAGAAAAATTCATCATTTTTGGGCATTTAAAGCATCAGTGAAAAATATATAGAGCCAAAACATGCGGTATCAAAGTTTTACCATAAAGTATAGACCCTAAGTTAAATGTAAAAAATATAAAATGGATGGGTTTCATCGAATTTCTTTCCGATATACCGGTATTTTCGATGTTACCTATAAAAACCCAGATTAATCCACCTAGCGGTGATGGTGCCTTTCTCGACCTTCGTAAAATGTGTGTGCTTGAAAATAGATGAGCTAGTAGCTAGGAGTAAAAAATAACAAATTTCTTTGTCCATTCTATGAAAATCAGATTATTTATGGCAAAGATATTGTAGATCCAGTTGAAAACCGAAAATCATATTTTGTCCCGTTCCCGGATGTCGCGACTGCATCGCGAGTGGTGCCCGACTATGGCACAGTTGCGCACTACTCGCGATGCAGTTGCAACATCCGGAAATGCGAGAAAATGCGATTGTTGCGAGACCTCGGTTCGGTTTTCAGCTTGATCTACAATATGCTAATAAGAATTTCGACATTTTTGTTTCCTTTTGCAATCTTTTTGACGTACATACCCCTGTTTTATTTTACCCAGTCATATATTTTAAGGATAGCACTTTTGGATAGAAAAAATTGAACTGAAGCTCCGACTACACAAAAAGGAAACGAAAATGTCATTCCCATCAAGCGAGCGGAGGGCAATATTTGTTATGATATAAATCTCATGACCGTCTTTCTGCCAAACTCCCGTATGAAGAGGGTGGGAAGTGTATCAGTGTGGAAGCATCCGATAGTTCGTTTTCGGAAAGAAATTATAGCCTTTCGGTACAACTTTGTTGCACAAGAAAGGCAAAAAGTATTTTGGCCATAATTTCTAAGGTAATAGTCCAATCTGGCCAACTTTCAATAAAAAATAATAGAACAGAATTCCGCGTCTAATGCAATTTGTTGTGAGTAAATCGGTTGAGGGTAAGTCCATTAAAAGTCAGCTAGACTTTTTTACTCGCTTTTTTATAACACATAGTACAGAGGTTCCCAAACTGTGGGTCGCGACCCCCAGGGGGGTCGTGGGCTGTTCAATGGTGGGTCGCGAACTTAATTCATAATTTTGTTACTATTTTGTCCCACAAATCTATTCCATATTTTGAATTAGGATCTAACTAATGATTGAATGATTGAAGAACAACAAACCTGACGAGGTCAACGGCCTTTTTTTGCTATACCATATTTGGGCAAGTAGAAAGAAGTCCTATACAATCCAAATGTAAGCCCCGAACCCAATCCAAAACTTTTCCAAAATCCGATTCGAATCCGATCTAAATCAAATCCAAATCTATTTAAAATCCAATCCAAATCTAATTCAAATCCAATCCAAATCTAATTCAAATCCAAATCCAATCCTAATCAAATCGAAATCCAATTCAAATTCAATCTGAATAAATTTCAAATCCAATCCAAATCCAACCCAAATTCAATTCAAATCCCATCCATATCTAATCTACATCCAATCCAAAAAAAATTGACGAATTTTTGACAAATACAATGATGGGATATAAAGCAATTTCTTGTAATTTGTCCAATCTGACGCGAACTCATTTTCATCTAATTTCACAAAATCAATGCATTTGGTGCCTGGTGGTCGCAAGCAATATGTGATTCTGCTAGGTGGGTCGCACATCCAAAAGTTTGGGAACCTCTGACATAGTATATTTTGGCCATAATTTCTGTGCCCATGGTCCAAATTTTCAATAGAAAACAATACGACAGGATTCCGCGTCGAATGAAACTTGTTGGAATTATAGATAGTGGAATACATAGATGAGTGAAGATAAATCCTCTGTCTCCAAACGAACTGTCAAACGTGTTTCCAAACGAGCATGACGTCACGATTTCAATGGAAACGTTAAGGGCTGTGACGTCATATGCGCGTGTGCACGGGCAAAAAAATCGACTCAGCCATGCTTTCGCTCATCTATATATTCTACTATCTATAGTTGGAATTAAATCGGTTGAGGATGAGTTCCAAAAAAGTGAGCTAAACTTTTCGCACTTTTGGTGCGCGCACACACACACAGAGACATCATCGCAGTTCGTCGAGCTTATACGTATATAACACTATGGGTCTCCAGGCCTTCTGTAAAAGTTTGGTTTTGGAGCGAACATACAGCCTTTTCGTATAAAAAGGCAAAAATGGTGTTTCGGCCATAACTTCCGATCCCATAGTCCGATCTAGCCAATTTTCAATAGAAAACAATGGGACAAGATTCTGCGTCGAATGCAATCTGTTGCGAGCGACCTGAAGAGCATACATATTGCACATCAATCACAGTAACTTATATATGACCGGATTCAGTCACAATATGGTTACTGCAACCAGATTTGTTGAACTTGTGTTGCTTGGGGAATAGATGAAGTCTAAGTGCTAAAAAAGTGAGCTAGATTTTTTTGAACTCTTTTTCACAATAAATAGTAATTTGACCATAACATCTAAGCCCATAGTCCGATCTGGCCAATTTTTAATAAGAAAATATGAGACACTCTGCGTCGAATGCAATTTTCTCGCAAATCGGTTGAGAAAAAGTGCCTGAAAAATGAGTGAGTTTTTTTTAGCGATTTTTCCATAAAAAGGCAAAAAATGATATAATTTTCGATCCCATAGTCTGATATGGCCAATTTCCAATAGGAAACAACGGGTCAGGATTCTACGTCGAATGCAACTTGTTGTGAGCAAATCGGTTAAGGATATGTGCCCGAAAAATGAGTGACCTATTTTACGCGATTTTTTCGTATGAATTTGTATTTTGGCCATAACTTCTGATCCCATAGTCCGATCTGGCCAATTTCAAATAGAAAACAATGGGACAGGATTCTGCGTCGAAAGCAACTTGTTGCTAGCAAATCGGTTAAGGATAAGTGCCCGAAAAATGAGTGACCTTTTTTACGCGATTTTTTCGTATGAATTTGTATTTTGGCCATAACTTCTGATCCCATAGTCCGATCTGGCCAATTTCAAATAGGAAACAATGGGAGAGGATTCTGCGTCGAATGCAACTTGTTGCGAGCAAATCGGTTGAGGGTAAGTGCCCGAAAAATGAGTGACATTCTTTACGCGATTTTTTTGTATGAATTTGTATTTTGGCCATAACTTCTGATCCCATAGTCCGATCTGGCCAATTTCAAATAGGAAACAATGAGAGAGGATTCTGTGTCGAATGCAACTTGTTGCGAGTAAATCGGTTGAGGGTAAGTGCCCGAAAAATGAGTGACATTCTTTACGCGATTTTTTTGTATGAATTTGTATTTTGGCCATAACTTCTGACCCCATAGTCCTTGTTGTGAGCAAATCGGTTGAGGATAAGTGCCTGAAAAATGAGTGACATTTTTACGCGATTTTTTCGTATGAATTTATATTTTGGCCATAACTTTCGATCCCATAGTCCGATCTAGCCAATATAAAATAATGGGACAGGATTCTGCGTCGAATGCAACTTGTTGCTAGCAAATCAGTTAAGGATAAGTGCCTAAAAAATGAGTGACCTTTTTACGCGATTTTTTCGTATGAATTTGTATTTTGGCCATAACTTCTGATCCCATAGTCCGATCTGGCCAATTTCAAATAGGAAACAATGGGAGAGGATTCTGCGTCGAATGCAACTTGTTGCGAGCAAATCGGTTGAGGGTAAGTGCCCGAAAAATGAGTGACATTCTTTACGCGATTTTTTTGTATGAATTTGTATTTTGGCCATAACTTCTGATCCCATAGTCCGATCTGGCCAATTTCAAATAGGAAACAATGAGAGAGGATTCTGCGTCGAATGCAACTTGTTGCGAGTAAATCGGTTGAGGGTAAGTGCCCGAAAAATGAGTGACATTTTTTACGCGATTTTTTTGTATGAATTTGTATTTTGGCCATAACTTCTGACCCCATAGTCCGATCTGGCCAATTTCAAATAGGAAACAATGGGACAGGATTTTGCGTCGAATGCAACTTGTTGCGAGCAAATCGGTTGAGGATAAGTGCCCGAAAAATGAGTGACATTTTTTACGCGATTTTTTCGTATGAATTTATATTTTGGCCATAACTTTCGATCCCATAGTCCGATGTGGTCAATTTTAAATAGGAAACAATGGGACAGGATTCTGCGTCGAATGCAACTTGTTGCGAGCAAATCGGTTGAAGTAAGTGCCCGAAAAATGAGTGACATTTTTTGAGTAGTTTTGCACACACACACACACACACACACACACACACACACACACACACACACACACACACACACACACACACACACACACACACACACACACACACACACACACACACACACACACACACACACACACACACACACACACACACACAGACATCACCTCAATTCGTCGAACTGAGTCGATTGGTATATAACACTATGGGTCTCCGGGCCTTCTATAAAAAGTTTGTTTTTGGAGCGATCATATAGCCTTTACCGTATACTTAGTATACGAGAAAGGCAAAAATGCACTTTTTTCATAAAACGCGTCGGGGCCACCCCTAAACGTCATTTCCCAGAGTTGTCGTAGAACAATTTTTCTTTTGTTATACCTTAAGCTTTCATTTAAAGGTTGAGCCCCCATAATCCCAGGCTTGGTCCAATTTTGGGACACCCCAATCAGCACTCAAAATTCTTTGAAATCGTACGATAAAAAGGAGAAGGTACCGAAGTAGTTTGACATAGGGCTGACAATAGTCTTTCTCGTCGTATGAAGAAAGCGAAAAAAAAATTCTTCGTCATAACATTGGGCAACGTATCACCTATTCAGCTCCTTCGTGCCACATGCCTACCACGAAGATAGTCGCGCAACCAAAAGTCATGACGATTTTCGTAGTCACTTCTTCACATAAATGATTGCACGTCACTATAGACGGACTGCAGGTTGAAACCAGAATGGCATCTGAAATAAACGAATAGTAGGAACTCCGGTAACACAAATGTATCAAAAACAATTTAAACTCTTTCAAACGTTGATTCAGATTCATTATTCTTCTTCTTATTAACATTGCATCCCCCACTAGGACGCTTCCGCCTCGCAGTATTCATTAAGCACTTCCACAGTTATAAACTGCTAGGTTTCTATGCCAAGTTACCATTTTTGCATTTGCATATCATGAGACTAACACGATGATACGTTTATGCCCAAGGAAGTCGAGACAATTTCCAACCCGAAAATTTCCTACACCGGACCGGGAATCGAACCCACCTCTAGCATGGTCTTGCTTTGTAGACGCGAATCTTACTGCACGGCTATGGAAGACTCCGTCAAATTCATTATTGCAAAGGTTTGAAGAAATATTTAAGTGGCAGCAGCCGCTTGAAGAATAATAGTATGAAGTCTTCGTGCTTTGGTGTTGTCTTGGTGATTTGGTTGCGTGACGAAAGTTAATGTCATGTGCGTCAACGACGATGCGACGAGTAGCATTGAAGACACTACCCGGATAAAACAGTACCATAGGCTCGATAGTGTAAACAATTGAATTACCATTTGCTCTACGATATACAATAGGATATATTGTTTCTTGCTGGTTGCACATATTGTATCAACACCGTGGATATAATACATCAACATAGTTCTCTAATGTAACAATACTTGCAATTGTTTTTGGAACATTTCAGTACATGAGTTTTAAACATTGATAACTTATAAAAACTTTGTTCAAATTGCTAAACAATATTTACTCCATTGCGAGTTGAACGTTGTTGAACGGTAAAGCCGTCATAATTAAGAAACCCAATATCGTATTGTTTTACTATAAAATTACAATTGAATCTAATGTAACTTGAACGGTTTTCTTCGGATATTTCAACAATATATTTGCGATACACTCTATTGTTTGACAAAAAAATGTATGGAAAAATCTCAGATTTTTTATAGCTACGATACTTAACAACCCGTACATTCTAATGCGAAAACTTCATTTACAATTCATTGATTGGTTCATAACAATAAATCCTAATGTATTTCTATTATTTCAACTACAGTATAATCTATGGTCAATTTATTGTTTTGGATAGTAATGTTACATTAAAATGTATTGTTTTTCTATAATATTTTTTATTCGGGACAACTCGTCGCTACTGTGGTATTTCGAACGGTGACGATGACTATTGTCAGCCCTGGTTTGACATTTCTCGGGTACTTATTCAAAAGGACGTATGTGATTTTGTAAACAAAGATTCAAACGTCGATTTGTCCAATCTAATAGCATTCCCACGCAAACCATCACCACAGACAGGTAGGAGAAGCCTTCGGCTACCTGTTAGTGGTGTTGGTTTGCGTGGGAGTGCCATCAGATTGGACAAATCGACGTTTGAATCTTTGTTTACAAAATCACATACGTCCTTTTGAATAAGTACCCGAGATTTAGTCTGATCACAGAACGTGGGACAGAACGTCGTCATTTTTCGTCACGTCGCGTCGACTATGGCACGCTAGTCTGGGGACAGTTGATCACTCTTGAAACTCCAGTGGGCATTACATCCCCACACTGGGACAGAGTCGCCTCACAGTTTAGTGTTTAGTTATTAACTGCGAGGTTTCTAAGCCAAGTTATCATTTTTGCATTCGTATATCATGAGGCTAAACACGATGAAATTTTTATGCCCAGGGAAGTCAAGAAAATTTACAATCCGAAAATTGTCTAGGCCGGCACCGGGAATCGAACACAGCCACCCTCAGCATGGTCTTGCTTTGTAGCCGCGCTTCTTACCGCACGGCTAAAGAGGGCCATTGGATTATAATCGATAAATTGGTTTGAATAAGCTTTGGGCATTGCCTCGGGCTGAAAGTCTCCCTAATAAAGATACAAAAAAAAGCTTTAGGCTTTCTCTGGCGTAGCAGTGAGATTTTCAAAGCAATTTGAAACAAGTCCAAGAGTTATCATTAATTTTGTGATTTTGTTTTGTGTGTAAGACTCAAGTGTCCAATTCGTTCTCTTCATCCGAACCGAAGATACCTCAAACTCATACATGCAACTTAGAACCGATGATGATTCAATTCACACGTTATTCCCCATTTTTGGCATACATTCTTTCATTCCCACACAATTGATTCTCAGTCAATCTGTACAATATTCTCTACACCCGACTCGTCAAATCTATCTTTAAACAGCAATAATGGCTTCATAGCGCCTTCTCTTCTGACAGAAAGGTGCCCACGATTCCATTCTCCAAAGGTTATTAGTCGGAATAATACTGTCCCTTCCATGGATTCCGGGGATATGAGAGAACGAACATTGTACAGCACATGCCAACCGATAATTCTATACAATCAATTCGAAATCGTTTTATGTGCACACATTACCAATGTGATGAACATGAGAACCTCGACTGACTGGCGGACTGCTCTGTGCACTGTGTTGCTCGCCGTCCATTGCCGACAGCAATCATCAGGGCAGTCAGTACAGTATGTTGTCGTTCTCTTGATATTGAACTGACGTTGGCTGGAGAATGGAAAAGTGGTTTGTGTGATGAATTTCAACGAAAAAGCTGCTTTTCCGATGTTCGTTTTGTGTTGGATCGTCCCATCATCGCAGCCTGTGTCAGTTGATTCCGATTCAAGTGCGCCCGTTTTGCCTCTGTACCTATATTTGGATCGAAGAGGATTCAATTTTTGCTGAAATTTTTCCCATCCGTCCTTGTACAACGGTTTTCCAGGAGTCAGTCCCTTCGGAGACTGTCCGCTTTCATTAACTATGATAAAGTCATAAAGATGTCAGAGCAGAAGCATTACAGGTATTAAAAATTCACCATATAAATTGGCTTGTCTCGGATGCCTTCCGGCTGCCACCCTTGATAATGTTGTTTGGCGCTGCCGGCTTTCGTATGAGAAAGTTGTCATCGGGCGAACCTCTCCATGTGGCACTGGCCTCATGGTGCACTTTTGCGGCGACTTCCACACGGTCGCATAAACCTTTGAATTGAAAGACCTTGCCAAGATCCCACTGGACCTGTTGTCTTTATTGTCACATCGACCGTCTCCCGGTTTCGTCGGAACACACGGAGACCAAGATCCGGCTCCCGTCCCGTAGCGGAGCCATTATCAATTGAATTTTGCAAAACTATTAAGAAAAAGGACACCTGAGACTCATTCTGCTGTAATGTTGGCCTGGTCGGTTTTAGTTTTTTCCGACTTGCTTTCAACATGGAAGAAGGGCCACCCGGACCATTTTCGAAATAATGTTAGCGCTTGGTCCTACAGGCTGCGAAGTAGGTAGCTACACTGCTATCCACGCTGGGGTCGTCATCGCTTTAATGCTTTGCCAATTGCACGCCAGCCAAAATGGTTGTGAAGCCTCGCTTCCTTCTCTCTTGGAAAGTGCATGTGTACGTAGTTCAGGCGACACAGGCCAAAGGCAAAGATTCGCTTTCGCTACAAGAACGACTGCTTTTTTTGGGGTAAGGCTCAGAAGGGGGTCTCGCGGCAGCTGCTCATCGCCTTTATTCGTAATAAAAACAAATGGACTCTTAAACGCTATTTATGTGCATTTTTATATCGATGGAAGTTCATGGTGTGTTCAGTTCGCGGTCGTCCTAGCCGCCGGATCGGAGTACAGTTAGTGACGAGTAAGTCGGGGGTAAAGCATTGCGCTACCCTCTCCGTCGGTGCCTCTTGTTGATGTTGATGTCATCCAATTTAAGTTCGGGTTGAATGAGTAGTCAATGGGAATAGATTTCGGGCGCAACAGTAGTGATGGCTATCAAACTGAATGACTGTTTTCGTTGATGTACCGTAATGGGTATTGTGGTCTTAGTGAAGAAGGCAATTGACAGGTGCTTTGGCATTTAAGAAGTTTTCAGAATGTCTTGAAAATGATGGAAGATGGTTTTAAACGTGTAATCTAAAGTCAATTGAGTCGAAAATGAACAAACTAACCAGAGAGCATTGAACTGAACTACTCATTCCTTTAATACACATTTAGTACCGTATGAAAAGAGAGAAACTATTTATCACAAACAATAGTAATTTATGTTCAGACAGTCACTGTCCATAAGACAATAGGCAGTAAAAATCATTGTCTACAGTAATATGTTTAAAATATGAAAGATGTAGTGCAAACTATTCTTCTTTAGACCTGTGCGCCGCCGCGCCACGCCGCCGCCGCCGGTGGTTTTACTCGCGCCGCCGCCGCCGACGATTTTGGGTCGGCGCGCCGCCGATCATAATTTTGCCACGCCGATGACTAATCGCAATAAAAAAATCAATTAACAAGTCGTGTCGAGTCAAGGACGAGACACTGAAAACGGCCTAATACTTGATGTCGAAATACGTATTTTTGAAGAAATACAGCGTGGTGGAGTTAATTGGAATAGTACTAAACTAGTCTTATGGCAGTTCATAAATGTTGTTAAGGTGGATATCGTCAAAATTCAATTTCAAATCTACCTCAAGCGATGGTGTCTCTAAGTCGGTGGAGTGACATTGTCTTGGTTAATCAATAGGTTGGTTGATTAGTTTGAGAGTTTGAACTTTATGTAGTATAATAATACATACATTGTTAAACTGATCTCTAGAATGCGTTAAGCTAAGGCTTCATTCAGTCGGAAACCTAAACTTGTAGGTGAATCGCAAAATAGGTTAGTTGTGGTTAAGCTTTTGTGTGGCCTGGATGCATGACCAAAGCGTCCCCATTCTTAAAGGATCTGGCATTATACAGGAAAATTATTGCAGTTTAGAAATTTCAAGTTAAGTTGCACATTAGTTATTTTGACAATATTTATTTTTGGTTTATATTTTGTTTTATAGTTTTTATAGTTTTCTTTGTTTTTAGATTTGTGCTATTAAGACAGTTGGCTAATAAGGCAAACTGATTTAGCAAAATAATTAAATCCCAACTGTGAATGCTTTACCGATTTTTTTGTTCCGACTCCCGAATAAGTAATTTATATTTTGAAATCAATTTCTAAATATAATTGACAAAACCACTTGCTGAGCATCAGCCAAGCAAATATTGCTGAGCAAATATTACGAGCATCAGTTAAAAATGCTAGCCATTATATCCCAGAACTGGGGCGTTGTCGCCTCGCTGCATAATATTTAGTCAAATTATTTAGTTAAATCGTCAGGTATTTTCAAACATTACGAAAATTTCAATTAGTTCGGAAATAAATCAAGAAATGTATTTTATGATTCCTCCAGATATCCCCCCGAAAAGTTACCTTAGAAGATTATTTTAGGAATTCTTCCTAAAATTTGTTTTGGTATTCCTTTGGATATTCCTTACAAAATTTCTCCGAAAATTCCTTAAGAATTTTCATTACGGATTTCTTCAGAAAATCCTTTACGATTTTTTTTCGGAAATTGCTTAAGGAATGCTTGAATTCCTACATTCTCCTTCGGAGACTCCTTGAGGAATTTCCTTGGTAGTTTCTGTAGCAATTCCTTCGTAAATTTCTTAAGGAATCCCTCAAATATTCCATTCGTTTTTCTGAGAAATTCTTCGGAAATTTTTCCTTTTGAAATTATTTCAGCAATTATCTCATGAATCGCTGGAAAGAAAATCTTCTAGATATCCACAAGGATTACATTCAAAATTTGCCTTCTTCCAGCAATTAATTTAAAACATTCTCCGGGAATTCTTCCGGAACTTTCTGCAGGAATTTCTTCGAAAATACCTTCATCTTCATCGAAAGTCTTTTAGTGTTTGTGTTCTATTTTTGGATTTTTTTTTCGAAATTTCTATAAGTAACTACATCGCAAACAACTTCATTTTCAATAAATTTCAAAGGATTTCCTGAAAGATCTCCCGAAAAAAAAGTCTGGAGAAATCTCCGAAGGAAATCTCGGAGGTTTTTCGAATAATCTTTTGAAGAAGTCCCTGAAGGAATATCCGAAGGAATTCCGGGCGGTATTTTCTTGAGTATTTAAGAAATAAAATTCTAGAGGAATTTTTGGAGTCGTTATTTAATAAATTTGTGTTAGGTTAATGCAGGAATTTCCATATAAATTTTTAAAGGCATTCCAAAAGAGAACCTGAATGGATTTTCGGAAATAATTCCTAAAAGAACTTTTGAGTTTTTGAAGGTAAAATACTTCCATGAAGAATACCTAAAAAAAAAGGAAGGATCTAGAGGGATCGATAAAGGTATTTTTGAAGGTTTTTATGATGGAATTTTCGAAGGAATTCTCGAAGAGAATCACGAAGAAATTCCTAATAGAATTTCAAAGAAAATGGATTCCTTAGGAAATTGCCTCAAAAAGTTCTACAAAAACTCCTCCTGAAACGAATTCCAGAAAGTTCTTCGGATATTCTTTAAAATCTACCTCAGGAATTCAGGAACGTTAGAATTTGCTTCACGTATTCCTTTGTTTAAAAGAACCTTAGGAAATTCGTTAAGTTTCGTTCTTTTGGAAATTCCTTTGAAAATTTCGTTGGAAATTGCTTTAGGAATTGCTTCATAAAATCCTTCAGGAATTCTTTCGTAATTCCCTTAGAAATTCTTTCGGATATACCTTCCGAAAATCATTCGTAAATTTCGACAGAAAATATTCTAGAATTCCTCTAAAAATTCCTTCAGAATTTAATTCACAGATTCCATCGGAAATATGTTTAGTCTTTGAAAGTTTGCTTTGGAATTTCTTCGGAAAAACATACTGTTTGGGCTCGCCCCTTCCTGAGCACACCAGTGGTTTCTGCGATCTCTAGCAGTAGCAGGCAGCAGCCAAAATACGTTTATCTGCAGTGGATCTATCGCCCGGCGAGCAATGGATGTTGTTGCTCTTCTTGTGGTCTACCACCGATAGCAGATCGTCTACAATGCGGCATGGATGGGAGGGAGAGAAACAATGCTTTACGCTGTACGACGATCGTTGCTGCTGCGCCGCCTTCCTATGGCTATAACAGCTGACCAGCCGATGGGTAGACTGGACAACAGAGCAACCAACAGACAATGATAACTCTGCTGCTCGTTCGTTGCTGCAATGGATATTCGGTATATGGCGATACCAATATATCGATCGCCATATACCGATCGGCAATATATGCCATGGATGCCGTGGCAGATTGCAAGAGAATCCGACGGCGATGTGCTCCCATGCTGTCAGTAATTACGTCACTGATATCTTCAACAGAGAACGGAGGAAGGTTGGATTGCTCTGATGAAGATATCAGTAACCAGTACAAACGTAAACTAGATTTGGTTCGGTCGGTAATATTGGATACCGTATTTTGTTAAAATTGAGTAGCAGTAAGTTTAGATTTTAATACAGTTTAATATTAGAAAACGGTCGGAGTTCAAAGTGTTTCTGAACGAAAGAACTGTGCCCAGGGATAATTCTTGATTCCGGGTGATTTTCAAGGAGTGAACGGTGGTCTGTGTTTCTCGTGGATATTACCCGGTTGGGGTTTATTGTTCGCTCTGAATGGTGGCTGTTTGACCCAGTGGTGGGATTTATTTGGGTGTCGTTTGGGAGGCAAATTTATTGTGCGCTTACGGAGCCTAGGCTAGACGTATTACAAGTCATCAATTGTAAGGGAGGTCGGATTTTTTCTCTTCTACGACAATAGAGGCTTGTTTGCAGCCGTTTGATCATTTATTCATCCACTTAGAATTCATTTGTTGATAAAAACCATTATCATATCAGGGGGGAAGGGGAATTTAATTTCTTTTTGCTCTTTTTTGTTTCAGAGAGCGAGCAAAGGCGCTTAAACCTAGGCTATTAGCCAGGGCAAGGCTAATACCTTCGCCCATCCGAGGAAAATTATCGGCAAGGATAAGGGAATGACTTAAATTTCTTAGCAAAGTCACTCCCAACGTATTTCCACAAATTTTCTATCATTTGCTTATAATGATACTCCTAAACCACATACTCTACCCACCATCCAATTCCTTGACATCTATGAGGGCGTCGGTGAGTCGCTCGTTAAGTAGATGTCATATCATCATTCCTTCCCTTTCCTAGTAACGGAGAAGATGGGCGTGGCCAGCAATGATAGCTTTCATGTTTTATCATTTTGGACCCCCAATTGGATTTCCATTGAATCCCAAATGGAAATCCATAAGCAATTGGGGTAAGAAAGGTAAAAAGAATATACATGACAACTATCAGTATGCAATCTACGAAATACTCCGTTACAACGCAACGCAACGCAACGCAACGCTTACGGAGCCTAGGCTAGACGTAGGAATTTCCTAGCCAGAATCGGAGGTAGGTTCCGGAGTGGACACATACGGAGGATTATTTTAAGAATTCTTTCGGATTTTTTTTAGAAAAATAACGTTGGATTTTTTTTTAGAAATTCCCCTAGGGGTTCCTTAGCAAGTTTTTTGACAACTTATCTTCAAATTCCCATAGGAATTCTTTCAGAGCTACCTTAAACAATTCCTTGGGAGTTTCTACGGGTAATCTTTTGAAAATTCTTTGGTAACTTAAGGAAGTAGTTCTTGGACATTTTTCTTCAAGGGTTCTTTCTAAAATTACGTAACGCAAAATTTGGTAACTTTGGACCCTCACCCTCCTTCTCGTAACACTTTTTGTATGGAAGGTTTATTTTGTATGGATCGTAACGCTCGGCTTGAACCCGCCCGTCACAACATTCTCCAGTTCTTTTGATTTTTTCAGGAATCTCTTCAGAAATTAATTTAAAGAAATTTCTTCGGAAATTGCTTTTGGGAACCATTTGGAAATTCTTCTAGGAATTTCCTAGAACATTTTTTCGAAATTTACTGATTTTTCTGCGGGAATTCCTTCGGTTCCCTAATGTGAACTCCACCAAGAACTTTTTTGGCATATTTTACCAACTTTTGAGAAAAATATTTAATTTGGTTGGTCATCGTGCCCCAGTTTTACTCAGCCGAGCTCATTTAAGTTATGTTGATCATCTATTGATATTTGTGCATACAAACACGCGATGTGGGGAGTAAAATGTCCATTGTGGTTGTCATTAGTGCATTCCATCGTGAATGTCCTTCCAGGATCTAAGGGTCACAGCTGAACGAAGTAGCACTGCAAATTCTCTAAATAGGGTTTCTTACCCCATTCCCGGCCTTAAATGCGCACGACTGCATTATTTAATTGATATTTATGACAGGAAGCAACTTTTCCTGAATTTTGTGGTCTGTATAATACTGCATTGGGGTTCACTTCTGCTTAAAAAATAGCTATTCGTGCTAAATATCGTTCAAAAAAGCTTTTATTTGATTTAAATTAACGAGGTGCAGCACTCATTTCAGTCATAGCGATTGCCATTCCGGCATACATAAAACCCAGTTCCCGGCCTAAGCAAAATTTCACTCAATCTCTCAACATTTTACTCTCATTCTCTCTCGGGACGGTAGAAAATGCGACGTAAACAAAAATATGCACGTTCCACGACAACAAGATGCCAGATGGTATTATTCATAATCATTTTTATTTGGTTGAGAAGATATATTTACTCATCCAAATTTCTTCCAAATACTTAAAAACAATATTTTTTCCACCTTTTGAAATCGAGAGAATTATAAATAACATGATAGCGTCAACGTATTAGACAATTTTCCTATTAACGATGAAGGATCATTTTCATAATCCTGGCCTTTTGGCAACACGGTGTGGCTAAAAGTTCTTGGGCCGAGGTGAATTTTAGTTCGGTTTGAGAATACATTTTAAAATGTATTCTAATATGTTTAAATAAGTCTAGTGAAACGATCAAATAGGAATAATTGAAGTGCTTGTATTTAGAATTATGGTGTGGTGATTAACAGCTTCAAGCAATGGTTGAATCAAGCACTGTGACGATTTTCAGGTAGGTGTTTATTCGATGATACCGTTTTGTAAAAGTGGAAGGAATCACTCCGGCTCAGTGGTGTGGCATCGGAGAGCGAATTTTGAAATCTACATTTTTGTTTTGTACAATTGGATCAATTAGGAGTAAAATAAGTGATTGAAAAATAGTGAGTATTGTGAAAAATAAATGGGAGACTTTTTAAAAATTATCAATCATAAACCTACGGCATCCAAACAGTATAAATCATTAGTTTTCTGTGCAGTGAGCCGGGAACCGGGTCCATAGGCCCAAGTAGTGATTTACCCTATAGGTACTAGATATGCAGCCGCTCAAACCATGCCCAATTGTATATGTAACTCAAAGAATAATAGTTAGCTTTTTTTCTGAAATTTAGATATGTTGAGAAGTAAATCGACTGAAGTTTACCAAAATCCTGAATTGGAAAAACTTTTGGAAAAAATATTAACAAACTAGTCCTATGACACCGAAGTCTAATTCTTAATACTGCTCAAGGGTTACGAAAAGTGAAGCAGCATTCATTGTTAAATTTTGATTAATTAAAATTAGAGAATAATAAAATAGTTTTAATTTAAATAACATTTTGAGATCAGGTACTTATTAGTGTCGCTGGTGATGATGATGATGATGATGGTCCCGCCACATACCCCTACAAGATTTACGATGGTAATTTACTATGGAATGTGCTGTTTGATGATCGGCAAAAATAGAATATTACAATTTTATTCCTCGATTTTTATACGGGCGATTCGTACCGTGCGAATCAAAACCGCGTGAATTAAAAAATCCGCGTTTAAATTTATTTTTTTAGCCATTGATTTTTTCATACACGCCGGTTCACGCCGCCGCCGCCGCCGCCGCCGCCGATAAAAGCCAACGGCGCGCCGCCGTGACGCCGCCGCCGCCGGGGCAAAAGTGACCACTACGCCGCCGCCGCCGATTATATGACCGGCGCACAGGTAATCTTCTTCATATTTAAAACAGATTCTGTTTATTAAGTAAGATAATCAGTTAAACCTGTTGCGTTTGCCTTGGCTTCCTAATATTTTTCCGTACCATTATACATTATAATAATGAAAATTAATTTGCATTTGTTTTGACTAGGTGTAATTAGATTTTATATGGCATAAAGTTGGATGGAAGTTTTGTAACGAGGTGTTACGTTCTACACTCAATATTATATCAAAAGCTTAGTTCCGATTGAAAAGCTTAATACTCGATGTACTAATATTCAAAATCGGTGGTTGCCATCCAGGCGGAAAAATAGATTTCAAAAAGAAATCCAAAATGGTTGCCAAATTCAATATAGCTGCTCCCATTTTTATTATTGCATATTGGGGACACATTCTTCCTCTTTCCAACGATATGCTGATCTCTATGATCGGTAGAGAAATGTTGGAGTTATGACAGATTTGGTGAGTCAAGAATTGACAAAAATCGAGGGGTCCATAAAAATGATTTCGTGTATAACTAACGAGAGGTTCATCTTTCTGAAGAATTTAATTCGAATCCATAATATACTGGCCGAAAGCTTTCGAATGAATATTTTTTTTTTTTTAACCCTCTAGTGCCCAAGACCTTTTATTGTAATTTTTAATTGATCAGATTGCGACAAGTTTTTAATGTTGATCAATAATATAATCTTTAATGCATTTTTTGTTAAATATCTTGGCTGTGTATATGCACAGCACATGTTTTAAAATGGACAAATTGATGTAAAATTTGCGAAAAAGAATCCACGTGTCCATAACCCCTACACAACAAGACCATTTGAAGGTCACGTTTGCGGATAAGCCATCAGAGAGTTCAAGTCCTTCCAAGACACGTGAATTCTTTTCGCAAATTTTATATCAATTTATCCATTCGAAACATGTGCTGTGCATATGCACAGTCAAGATATTTAACAACAAATAGTTTTTGTACGGCCGAGTTGCCGAATAATATGCAATTAATTGTCTTCAATGCATGTTTAAAAGTGTCAATTTTTATAAAAGTTAAAAATAATATTGAAAATGGAGTAATATTTTTTCTTCCGCCTTTTCGCTCGTATACCTTTGAAGCGTGAAATTTTGTAGTTTAGTTTTTCTTAAACCAACCTTATTCAATAGAAGGTTATAGTGGTAAATGTTACACGCTAAAATATTTATCCAACTCGTTACACGGAAAATAAAAAATCACTTCTGAAAATTTAAAAATTTCAATTAGTCAGCATGGATAGGATAGGAATTTTCAAACTCTAAATATGTTTAAAAATCAAAAACGGTCAATAGATTTAAGAAACTATTTGATTGGATAAAAGACTTGAAAAACAAAATTATAAAAAAATCAAAGTGTGAAATTGATAAAATCGCAAATTAAACAGTTTTAATGCTCAAACCGTGTTAAGATCGATTTTAGAAAGCAAAATAGTGATTTTGAACGAAAAAAAAATGGGTTGTAAAGAGTTAAGAACCTCGTGCAAATGGTGGCCCGGTCTCATCGAGAATTACTTTATATTACTCCTATTCTTTAGTTAGGTTTTTCCCAATAAAAATAAACATTTTTTCCGCAAATAACATTTTCCGCAAGTATCGTATCCTTGAAAACATTTCTCCGGAAATGAAATGGCAATTCCTCGAATATACTTACTTGATACTTGATGGGCTACAGCTCTTCGATGAACCTACGCCGAATGGAGTATCCTTCTCTACTGGACTCGATCCTGGGCCAATCGCTTCCAGTCGCCCTGAACATTGAGCGCCCTCAGGTCCTCTTCAACTGCAAAAAGCCATCGTGTACGCGGCCTTTCACGAAGCCTGCGGCCTCTTCCGGGTTCTCTACTAAATATTATCTTCGCTTGACGTTCTTCCGGCATACGAACAACGTGACCAGCCCACCGTAGTCTGCCGTGTTGTATAAGCTTAATAATATCCAGCCCTTTATACACCTGGTACAATTCATGATTCATGCGACGCCGCCAGATACCGTTCTCCTGTTTACCGCCGAGTATTGTCCGCAGCACCTTACGCTCCGAGAGCTCTCCGATCAGCCTCCTTTAACGTCCATGTCTCATGGCCGTATAAAGCCACCGGAAGAATCAGAGTAGTATACAGCGCGAGTTTTGTTTTCGTTTGCAGACTACGGAACTTAAGCTGCTAACGAAGTCCGTAATAAGCCCTATTTGCAGCTGCAATACGCCTTTTCACCTCGCGGGTAACATCATTATCGCACGTCACTAATGTTCCAAGATACACATTCTTCTACCACTTCAAATTTTTTATCATCCAGCACTATTTCGCTACCACCGCCACTAATGAACCCGCGTTGTTTGCCAGCAAATATGTACTTCGTTTTGCTGGTATTGATCGTGAGACCAATCTCACTGCCTCCCTCTTAAAAGGCACAAAAGCCTCTTCCACGGCACGGCGATCAATTCCGATAATATCGATATCGTCCGCAAATCCCAGGAGCATATGCGATTTTGTGATGATGGTACCGCTTCTTTGCACACCAGCTCTCCTAATCGCTCCCTCAAGCGCTATATTGAACAGTAGGTTCGAGAGTGCATCACCCTGCTTTAATCCATCTAAGGTAACAAATGACGTCGATATTTCATCCGCAACCCTTACACTTGATTTCGATCCGTCCAACGTTATACGAATCAGCCGTATCAGTTTCGCCGGAAAACCATGTTCAAGCATAATTTGCCATAATTCTTTCCGTTTCACTGAATCGTACGCCGCCTTGGAATCAATAAACAGATAATGTGTCTGCAAGTTGTACTCCCGGAATTTATCAAGGATTTGTCTCAGGGTAAACATTTGATCCGTCGTTGATCGGCCCTCACGAAAACCCGCTTGGTATTCGCCGACGAAGGACTCTTCAAGCGGTCTCAATCTGTTGAACAGAATACGGGACATAATTTTGTACGCCGAATTAAGGAGGGTTATTCCTCGGTAATTGGCGCACTCCAGTCTGTGCCCTTTCTTAAAGAGAGGGCAAATGAGGCCGTCCAACCAGCTAGCAGGCATTTCCTCGTCTTCCCATATTTTCGACATAATATGGGCCCTCCTTAGCCGTGCAGTAAGACGCGCGGCTACAAAGCAAGACCATGCTGAGGGTGGCTGGGTTCGATTCCTGGTGCCGGTCTAGGCAATTTTCGGGTTGGAAATTGTCTCGACTTCCCTGCGCATAAAAGTATCATCGTGTTAGCCTCATGATATACAAATGCAAAAATGGTAACTTGGCTTAGAAACCTCGCAGTTAATAACTGTGGAAGTGCTCAATGAACACTAAGCTGCGAGGCGGCTCTGTCCCAGTGTGGGGATGTAATGCCAATAAGAAGATAAGAAGAAGATGGTGCAGAACTTCATAAAGCTGCTCACTGCCATGTTTGAGAAGTTCAGCCTGGAGCTGGTCCTTCCCGCAGCCTTATTGTTTTTCAGCTCTTTGACAGCTTTTTTAACCTCATCTAGTGTAGGTGACTCCACAGCTTGTCCATCGTCGCTAATATTTATTCTGTTCACCGATGCACCGTCACTTCCTCCATTCAACAATGTCTCGAAGTGTTGCTTCCACCTGGCAGCGACTTCGGTTTCATCCGTCAGCAAATTCTCTTGTTGGTCGTTACACATGACGGGAGATGGCGCTGTCTTTCTCCGCACGGCATTGACAGACTCATAAAACCTCCGCATATCGTTCTGCTTCATTTTTTCCTGCGCCTCACTAATAACTTGTTCTTCGTACTCTTTTTTCTTCCTGCGGTGGGTTCGTTTTTCGGCTGTTCTTGCTTCCTTGTACCTATCTCTATTCGATCGGGTACCTGACACCAACATCCGGCTTCTGGCAACGTTCTTCTCGTCTGTCACTCTCTGACACTCCACATCGAACCAACCCGTCCTGGGTCGCCTCTGTGCAGTGCCTACCACTTCTCGTGCTGTTGTGCTCACCGCTCCATGGATCGACTCCCATAGATCGTTGATGTTGTCGCTAACGTTGATTGCACTTATCCGTTCGTCGAGCTTCTGGCGGTACTCAGCCGATACTCCTTCCGCCGACAATCGCTGGATATTGTAACGCATCGTTCGCTGTGATCTTTCGTTCGATACAGTTGACAACCGTGATCGAATTTTACTGACAACGAGGTAGTGATCAGAGTCAATGTTCGGACTTCTGAATGTCCGCACATCGATAACATCCGAAAAATGGCGCCCATCCACCAGAACATGGTCTATCTGGTTGCAAGTTTCACCATTTGGGTGTCTCCAGGTGTGCTTTCGGATGTTCTTTCGTGCAAAGTAGGTGCTACTGATGGCCATCCCTCTGGCAGCAGCAAAATTTACTAGCCGTAGGCCGTTGTCATTGGTAGCGGAGTGAAGGCTCTCCCTACCGATTATCGAATATGTCATCCCTTAAAAAACTGACATTACCCAGAAAGTGACATTTCTCCGAAAATGACATTTCCTCGAAGTGACATTTCCCCGAAAATAACATACGTTTCCTCGAAAATTATGTTTCCCCGAATATGACATTTCCCCGAATATGACAATTCCCCGAATATGACATTTCCCCGAAAATAACAATTCCTCAAAATTGAAACTTCTCCGAATATGACAGTTTCGGTAAAGATCTTTTTTTCGGTAATATAGTTTCCTAGAATATAACAAAAATTTATTTGCCGGCAATAATGTTTTTAAAAGTGATACATATCTACCTTCTTTTAACTATCAAATGCTTTTTAACCAATCTTTTAATCTTCTCATCCACTGAGGGGGTATCCACAACAAAACACGATAACCCCGTTTACCAACTGGTTTTAGCGAAATCAAATTGGCAGTTCCAACAGCTGCGAAATAAAACTGGCTATCTTGAACAAGACCGGGTACGTACAGCCTGTTTTATAATGCACGAGAAAGGCACTATCGCCGCTAGGTGGATTATTCTGGGTTTGATTTTGTAAAGATGCAACACATTTACTTTTCTAGGGGAAACATTGGGCCTTCCTTCTTACCACCCGACGCTTTTCGTCCGACCAGCAGCGGAGAGTTTTACGTCCCGGCCAACTGCTAATTTGTTGGATAGGCGGCATCCAAGACAATCTGGGCGAATTTTGGAAGTGTTGTCGGGTATTCTTCTTAATATTATTGGCATTACATCCCCCACTAGAATATTGCCGCCTCGCAGCTACGTGTTTATTCAGCACTTCCACATTTATTAGCTGCGAGGTTCCGATAAGACAGAAACACCGTCTTCGACCAGTGGAGAATTTTTCGATCACGAAATGTTTCGAACGCACACTCCATAGCACATGCAGGTAGACGATTGATGTCGCTAACCGCACGGCCATGAAGCCCACCCAGTTTTAAGCCAAGTAACCATTTGAACAATCGTTCATCATGAGGCTAACACGATAATACTTTTATGCCCAGGGAAGTCGAGAAAATTTGCTAGATCTGACCGAGAATCGAACCCATCCACGTTCAGCATACACAGAAAAAAATAATGAAAAGTAAAAGGGCGTAACAACCAAAATTTATTCTTTCAGATTTCTTGATACATAGCTATATACATAGACAAAGAATTATCGAAATCCTAATTATAGACAAAGAATGGGAAAAGAAATTATTCTAACTAGTACGTCCTTTTCAAATGTTGGTCGTGTATTTTCAAGCATTGGTCTAAATAGAAGGTCATGCGAAAACTACGAGATGCTATATTTAGTAATACAGAAGCTAACGACACAACCACGCGGACTTCAACACCATTTAGTACCATTTTCGACACCTAAAGTACCATTCCCATGGTAAAGACGCGAACGCAAGCATTCCGGATCCCGACACCAAGGTACACCACAAATGGGACCACTGACGCAGCACATAGGAAACGATGGACTTCAGACCTCGATGGCCTGATCGGGCAAACTGCTGTTGTTAAGCCGTCTGTGCGCTAATCAACCAGCGACCTCAAGTAGAACGGTAACATCTGAGGAGGAAGTTTTGAAAAGCCCCCAGACACCGTCAACATTGAGAGATTTGGTACCGTTCGACTGCAAACGCCTCAAACGCCACCATTTTATAAAATCCATGGATCGGATAATACCGATCATGGAACGGGCAAGAAATTCACTTTATTTTTTATGTGTGCCATACGTGAAAAAATCATTGGGAAAGCGAACACCGTATTAGAATTATCCGGAACTGCATTGGAGTGGGACGAAGTAAAAATCAATCTAATATCCCACTATAGTGATAAAAGGGATGAGATCTCGCTTACTCGAGATCTTTTAAAACTCTCACAAACTAATACGATCCAGGAGTTCTATGCAAACGTAACTCATTTAATATCGCTACTCGTTAATCAATTAATAAAGAATGAGTGCGATGCTCAAATAAAGGGAGCCAAGCAGGAATGTTCTCAAAATATTGGGTTGAAAGTATTCGTGGCAGGACTGCGTCCTCCACTAGGACCCATAATTAGGGCACAAAACTTTAAAAGTCTTATTGAGGTAATGTTTATAGGAAAGTAATTTCAATTATGTTCAAAATGTACCTAAATTACAATCAAGCATAACACTTCATACTAGTGCTATTCCAAAGGTTTTCCCGCCGCAACAAAACCTCTGTTCAAACCTTTCCGTATGCAAACTAATTTTGGAAACCAGAGAAATGTTTAATAAACCGATCCTAAACCGATCTTTCCCTATTCTTTCCCTATTCCACATAACCGACCACCCAACCAAACACCTTCTGTTTGTTCCCTTTTTTAATCTACCAAGAACGGTTTCATACTTTCGAAACGAAGGTAAGAAGCGGCCATATTGGATGACTTTAGAACTAATTTAAACATAGAAGAGGAGAACGCACATGTTTACTTCAATGAAGATCAAGCAAGCGAATATTATTATGATGAAACGGCATTATATGACATACCATCGTATCCGTTGGCAATCTTCCAACTGATGAAAACGATGGTTAGTTTTATTTGAAAAAGGATATTCTGCCTGTCACCTCAAATGATTATTCAAACAGGCATTTACATTTGCAAGGACAACCGTGTTAACTCTTCCGTTACCAACCCCCCTTTTGAAAACGAAAATAAAAATCTTTTTGGCTGTAACTTTTTTGTCTTTTGACATTTTTTTCGCAACTTTCACCAAAAGAAGCGGAATTTATTCAAGTTTCAGGTGCTTTATGAATTTTTAGGACTGGCCACTTGATACCGGAGTTATTCCGGATTTAAAATGGGTGTTAGCTTTTGGCCATATGCCAGAACGCATACTTCGGAAATGATTATTTTAGATATTTTGAAAAGAAACGACGCATAAACTATACCAAATTTGATCAGGAATTTGATCGGTCCGAAATATGGCCTGTATTCCGGAATCCGGATGTTCCGCCGGAACCTGTTACGGGCCACTTTACGGAAATAGAGGAATACCATAATGCGACCCATCAAACTTCATGATTTCAAAAGTTATGGTATTCTATGGTATGGTATGAAACCAGTAAACTTATTTGCCGAGTACCGGTTCAAGGGACAATTTTGGGAAATGAGCAAACCCCATCATGCGGCGTATGAAACTACATGATTTCAAAAGCTATGCCATTCTCCAGTAGTTTTGTACTTCCTGGACCGTAATTGAACCGATTGTAACCGGTAAACTCGTTCACCAAGTAACGGTTCAAGGGTAAATTTTGGAAAATAAGCAAACCCCATCATGCGGCATATCAAACTTCTTGATTTCAAAAGTAATGGCATTCTATTGTAGTTTTGTGCTTCCTGGACCGTATTTGAACCGATTGGAACCGGGAAACGGTTTTACCATGAATCGGTTCAAAGGTCAATTTTGGGAAATAAACAAACCCCATCATGCGGCATATCAAACTTCATGATATTAAAAATTCTGGCATTCTTTGGCAGTTGTACTTCCTGAACCGTATTTAAACTGATTGGAAACGGTAAACGGATTTATCGAGTTCTGGTTTGAGGGTCAGTTTTGAGAAAATGAGCTAATCCCATCATGCGGCATATACATTTTCATGATTTCAGAAGTTATTGCATGGTAGTCTTCTATGTTAGTTTTATACTTCCTGGATCGTAATTGAATCGATTGCAACCGGTAGACGGGTAGTTTTTTATTTCATGGGCAATATTTGAACCTGTTGAAATGTTTGTACTGGTCGAATGGAGAAAAATATTACCCAGAAAATACAAATGTATCATATAATGCAATAACTTTCGAAACCATGATGTTTGATATGACACATGATTTTCCTCTTCATTTTCAATAACTCCACATTCTAGCTGGATCTTGGCTCGCTTTTCAACTTAGTATTCTATGACCATTACTGCAGTCATTCATTGAAAGCTTTTCTATACCCATTAATTGTGAGCTTCATGGCCGTGCGGTTGGCGACGTCAATCGTCTAGATGCATGTGCTGTGGAGTGTGAGTTCGATTTCCGCCCTGGTTAGGAGGAAACTTTCTTATAAATGTGTGTTTTATAAATGTCCTGTGCGTTGTCTCATACTAGGTGTTAAGTAATCAGTCTGTGCGACTCTGGTCGAAGATGGTGATTCTGCTTTATAACTGCATTAGTATGCATTTTTTGAGACAATTATACTGCATAAACTATACACAGGGTGCCGAGAATATTCTCCACCCGAAAACATCCTGGACCGGACCGAGAAGCAAACTCGCCAAAATAGACCTCTGAATAAGTGCCCAGGTTCACCTGTCAACTAATTCCAATTGGTTCAAATATGAACCAGGAAATACAAAACTAGCATAAAAATGCCAATCATGAAGTTTGATATACCGCATGATGGAATTTACGTATTTTCCAAAATTTATCCTTGAATTATTATCGATTCCTATCGGTTCAAATATAGTTCAGGGAGGAGAAAAATACCATAAAAACCCAAAACTTTTGAAATCATGAAGTTTGCTCATTGGGTTTGAGTTTGCTTATTTCCCAAAATTGACTCTTGAACAGGTACTAATATAATTTTTGAAATCATGAAATTTGATGCCGCAAGACGTGTTTTGCTTATTTCCCAAAATTGACCCTTGAACCGGTACTCGGCAAATCAATTCACCGGTTCCAATCGGTTCAAATACGATTCACCATAACTTTTGAAATCATGAAGTTTGATGGGTCGCATGATGGTATTCGCCAATTTTCGTAAAGTGATCCCGTAACAGGTTCCGGAGGAACGTCCGGATTCCGGAATACAGGCCATATTTCGGACCGATCAAATTCCTGATCAAATTTGGTATAGTTTATGCGTCGTTTCTCTTCAAAATATCTAAAATAATCATTATGCGTTCTGGCATATGGCCAAGAGCTAACACCCATTTTAAATCCGGAATAACTCCTGTATCAATGGCCGGTCCTAAAAATTCATAGAGCATGAAACTTGAATAAATTCCGCTTCTTTTGGTAAAAGTTGTAGCCAAAAAGATTTTTATTTTCGTTTTCAAAAGGGGGGTTAGTAAAGGAAGGGTGATCCAACTGTATCAAATATCTCTAAAGAACCTACAAATGTTTTGATCAACAACCCATAAGCAGTGGAACTGAATAATTTTCAATTTGATGAAAATCCTGAGGTAGTCGTCCCATCTTTGGGAAATAATTTGAACATATATGTAGAAAAAAAATAGAAGAATATAGAAGAAAAGCAAAATTTATTAAAGTTAATTGCTGACTATCAAAACATTTTTCAGGTCAACAAATTTCCTTTACAAATGCTGTTAAGCATAAAATAACTACAAAAGCCGACGTTCCCATACACACAAAATAATATCGCTAGCCTATCTGTCATAGAGAGGAAGGTCAGCGACAGATTACAAAAATGCTTGACCAGAAAATTATAAGACATTCGAATCGGCCATGGACTTCACATCTTTGGATAGTCCTAAAAAAGATGAACGCATCTGGACAAAAGAAGTGGCGACTAGTGATAGATTTTCGAAAATTGAACGATAAGAATATTGTCGACCGCTAGCTTATTCCTACCATCACAGATGTTTTAGATAAAATGGGTAGATTAATGTATTTTACCCCACTCGATCTCGCTTCTGGATTCCACCAGATAGAGATAGATAAAAGTGAAATAAAATGTGATTCTTTTGTATGAGAACCCCAGAGTAGGGAGAGAGAATCCAGAGTAGGGAGAGAACACTAACTACCACAGAAACGTTTCTGTTCTTCAAAATCTTTCACATGACAAATTTGATTCCATTTGTCAGATTAGTTCTCGAGTTATGCAGCAATTTCCTTTTCATTTGTATGGCACACCTCTCTTCCAGAGAGGGGAGGGGTTAAGAACTACCATAGAAACATTTCTGGTCTTCAAAAACCTCTACATGCTAAATTTTGTACTCTTTGCGTGATTATTTCTCGAGTTATGCAGAAATTTCATTTTCGTATGTATGGGAGAGAAACGTTTCTTGTCTTTTAAAACTTGCACAGTCCAAATTTGGTTCCATTTGCTTGATTCCTTTTTGAGTTATGCAGAAATTCGTGTTTAATTTGTATGGAACCCCTTCCTTCTTCAGGGTAGGACTCAGACTATCATAAGAACCTTCCCTGGCCTTAAAACTCCTGCCTGTAAATTTTCATGCCATTCGGTTCGGTAGTTTCGAGTCTATAAGGGTTAGACATACACAAATTATTTTTTTGTAATTAGATGTGCGCTACCTGGTGAGAACAATCCGGTGAAAAATGCCCATCAGGTCAACCGTATGGATCTAGGGAACCACTTACTGAAGACCGAAAAATATGCAGTGCAAGTACGGTACTATATACAAGACGCTGGGACTTTAACGCATCTGTCCTATTTTTAGGACGCTGTGATAATATTAGTTAAACGCGCTAATACTGATTTCATAATAGCATTTGCGTGGTTACAAGGCACATAATATTTATTATAGCATTATAATAACATTTTATAGTCTGATCTGGCTTGAAAGACAATTTAACAGTTCGATTGAAAAACTGCATATGTGGCTAAATGGATATTTTTTTCTCGAAATCTTTATCCAAAATATATATGCTGGCAAAAAGGCAGGAAGCAAGAACTTTCATTTGAAAGTGCACAGAATAATTGTTGTTTGTTCTCCAACTTCTGTATGTTGAAAGAATTTAAAGTATGTTTTTCTTATTTGATATCTATGTCTAAGATTGTAGTTTTTGAACTGCTAGTGGGCTCTACATTTTTACTAGAAATAATGATTAGGAGAAACCAAAATAATTCGATGCAATTTTTTCAAGCAGATTTTTCCTCATATCTTCTTCACATTCAAGGGCTCTGCATTCCAACTGGAACTTGGCCTGCTTTTCAACTTTTCAACTATTAGCATTTCCTCAGTTATTGATTGAAAGCTATGCCCACCCTTGCATTTGTATGTATCTTGTGTGGCAAGTACAATAAAGCCCAGGGAGTCGAGAATGTTTCCCACCCGAAACCATCCTAAACCTGACCAAGAATCGAGCTCGCCATCTCCGTATTGGCAATCATACGTCTGTGCTCGCAAGGCTACAGGAGACCTCATATGAATGATTTAATTAAGCGAAAGTATTACAAGTATTGAATTATACAAGTTTTTAAATATGTATGTTTCAAATTTTATTTTTTTACAGTACAACCCGAATCATATTTTCCGCTTCGCCTCAAAATGTTATTTGTTCCATTAGAAACGAGACATTGTTGGAAATATCCTCTACATTTCGTGCTCTCTACATTATGGCAGCAATTTGAACGAAGGGCACAAACAGGAACACCAATCATCATACTGCTCCGCTAACTAGAACAAACTGATTTACCGAGCTTCCCAAGGCAATCACAGCGTGGCTTCAAACACGCTCGCAGTCTACCCGAAAGCTTAGCACCCACTGATTTCACGATAATGCAATGTAGACTCTATCCAGTCCAGACCACGCGCTGTTTCTGTGAGCAGCCCGCGCTATCGCTTTCGAGAGGCCCCATAAAGCATGCTCAATTCTCCGAGCTTCCACCGTCATATTTCAATGTTAATTTTTCCGCTTATAAAATTTTATTACAAAATGAGCATTATATGGAAATAATAGCGCACTTGCATTATCCTGGCCACCGCGCGCCGTCATCGTGGCCGTACTTCGAACACAAAAGCGTCCCGGTTTCTGTTCCACCCATAAACCTCAGGCAACCACACATTTTCCATAGTCCCATCATCATAGACCAACAATGCAGGCCGGTGCCGAACCAGCAGCCGAAAAAAGAAAGAATGCGAAGGAAGCTCAAATTCATTGGCATTGATTTTTGGCAACATTTACTGGCCTGGCCGTGTCCCGCCCTGTTTGGCCTGATTGCGGGTATATGGCGTGTCCGTTCTTAGCTGTTCTCTGGCAGCAGAGCCACCGTCTTATCGGGTGTAGGTTACTTTCTCGTTCCGTCGCGCCGGCTGTTGTGGAATCACAGTGTTCTGGTGCACAGTGGAATCAATCACGTTGAAGAGGGCCAGGAGTAAATCTTATGAAACGATTCCTTATTTCGAGCATTTAAAGATTTGAAGATGACCAATTTTTTGTATTTCTTTATTCGGAACCGGGATAATCCCATTTAAGTAGAACTATTCATAGAATATTTGAATCATTTGTTTAAGAAACTGCATATATCCGTTTTACACAATTTAGAGAAAACAACAAAAAACTGTTTTTGAACAAATTGGCACCGAATGTTTTGATTTCTTCGATACTCATCAATAGTTTTTGGCAAAACTCAACACCCTGGGGAACTTCCAGTGCAAAAACTGTAAGCAGTACTCCATAATTGCTCTTCAAATTACGTGCACATATATAGTTTCTCAAACAAACGAAAAAAGTTCATACATTCCTGAACAAAAATGTTTTTTTTTTGTATCTTTTGCCAGAAAACATATTTTTCGACAAGGATTCAGAATATATATAAATCTCATTTTGGTCAAAAATGTCACATACGCAGTTTCTCAAACAAACGGTTCAATTTTACTTGTGTGCAACTGAAACGGATTTCCGCTGGGACCGCTACCGATGCGATCGTTGCTAATCTACTTTTAGCAAGCTGCTCAATAATTTCCCACCAACTGTCTCCTGAACGCCACCGATGCTAGGGAATTTTATGAAGGATTTATGAAGCCATTGCCGATGGCCGCCATCGACACAGATAGTAGTTCACTAGTGGGGTCACTACCGACGGAATAATTACGATTGAATTTCTAGAAGTCGTCGCTGCGCTTCCGTTTCTGCTCGTTTTGAAATGTTGATTAAACTGAAGATTAGAACTGTGGGTTTTGGGTAAGATACCTTCAGCGTGTGATCATACATTCACACCTCAACGTGTCAACTGGCGAGTAGCAAGCCATGACTCCGCATCCACGGAGAGCCGCTAAAATATTGTTGAATTCCGGTCATTTAGGAGATTTGGGCATTTCTGCCAGTCTAATTTTTGGTTCTTGTCGCTGATTTCATAAGGTGAGTTGCTTAAAGTTCTTAATTTGCGTAGAATAAAATATTGTATGGTTTGAATAATCACAAGACGCGTCTGAAACATCACTGGAAAATCGTTTGTGGATGGAAAACCATAAGTCGTGTCTAAGAGGCGGCCTAAATGGATTTACTGGATTTATCCTTAAGTACTCACTAGGTGTGTTTTTGTTGATGTGTTGGCCAGCCGGCATATACTAACACAGCTGGGGATGAGATGGGTACTGCGAGTTCCTTGTCCTGCGCCAATGGTTTCTCGTAACTCAGCGTCTTCAGGCGAATGTGTGGGATAGCCTTGTTCCCGATGGTAGTCCTGGGTACGCACTCGTACGTTAATGTGTTGAGTGGATTCGGGATTCTTCCTCGGCGGTCGGGAATGGCTACATCCGACCAAGCGTGGGATCCAGATTCCTCGAATCTATAGGCTAATGTTCCGTAGCGCGATGATTCAAAACTATTGAGCCCTGAATTCACATGGGTAGAATATTTGGAGGTTAGGTTTGGTATGGGTGAGGCTACTGGTGGACTTTGATAAGGCAATCGTATCTTGCATCTGATAATCGAAATCCTACCTGGTTCGTGTTTCAACTTGATACGATGTCGGTACAATCTCTTTCCTTTTCACGGTCTTAAACTTTTGGTGGATATTTTTCCAACTTTAAACTTTTGGTGTACATCGATAGCTAAAAGCTCACGTCCCTATCGGCTAGCAATCAACTTCGGAAAGAGATCGAATCTGCTTTGTTATTTATCCAGTAGCTAAACTCTAAACCATTTCCTTTAACAGTCATACTCTTAATCCCCCTTATAATTTTACGTCTGGTCCACTGTAGCAGTTTTTAATGTAGTTTGTGTCGTGTTCGAAAGTGTTTAACTCTGTTTTTGATTTTAATTTTCAGGATACTACATAAAATTTTATTAGCTTATAAAGTGTGCATGCTAAATGTTTTCTATTTGCTTAGTTTTATCAATGTGTTATGTACCTTACACAATTTTGTACATAAAAATTTTCCGAATCATAAAGTCTAGACATAGACTGCTGCGCACTGCAAGCTGACATCGAAGATTTAAGGTTGTGGTGTATCGATAACGGGATGGAATTGAACATCAAAAAGTGTAAGTCAATCACATTTACTTGTCGACAGTCTCGCGTTGATTTTGAATATTCGGTCGGATTGGATAGCTTGGAACGCGTCGAGACTACTCGTGACCTTGGGGTAATGATTGACAGCAAGTTTCAGTTTAATACATATGTATATAAGCACTACTATCGCAAAGGCTTTCGCAGCTCTTGGGTTTGTTCGATGCATTACCAGTAGCTTTAATGACACACAGAAAAAAAAATAATGAAAATTAAACAACGCGTAAAACTTGACATGCGGAAATTTACGCTATTCTACGCTGAAATGGTCCTCTTCCTAACAAGATTACTTACAACTTGTATGCAATATTGACGATTAACGTCAAATATTGTATACATTTAGGCTATGTCCCGTGTGGAATTACGCTAATAATGGCGTTCCATTTATGTGCATGATTTTTAGCGTAAATTTCAGTGAATTTTTTTATCTGTGTATCTACGCAGTTGTATTGTTCATATGTTCGCAGCATCTTGGAGTATGCAGCATGCGTCTGGTCCTCATATCACACAACGCAGATTATTCAGATTGAGAGAGTGCAACGTAGCTTTATCTGGTACGCCCTTCGTAAACTATCATTGTCGAACCCAGATAATTTGCCCGACTACACGGCCCGCTGCAAACTCATTTTTATTAAAGACGCTATCTGCAAGGCGGACCAACATGCAACGAGTTTTCATCTATGACTTGTTGAGCGGAAATATCGACTGCATTGAATTATTGGATAACGTTTTATGCTCATTCTCGACAACCGCGAGAGAGAGTTATTATTCGTTAGACGCCGCAGAACCGTTTATGGTTACAACAACCCATTTGATCAATGTCCTCGTTTGTTCAACAGTGTTAGTGATGTTTTTGATTTTAATATGTCAAAAAATGTGTTTTAAAAAGGATTTAGGCTCCAGGTTAATGTGCAGTCTGTAGAATAGTTTTTACTACTTTCGAGACGGTGGTAACAAATAAATTATTTTAGCATACTACTATTCATCTAGTTTTAGAACGACATAATAAATTATCCATCTATATTTTTGATTCGGCAACTTACTAGATGGACAGTGTACGTCAAAAACTACGGATAAAGTTAGAAAACTCTTATTCCTCATTAGGGAACCCAGGTTTCGGGTATACCCCGTTAGGCATAAGTACGTTAGGGATAAAGACGTTAGGCATAATGGACGTTGGGCATAACGAACGTTAAGCATAATGTACGTTAGGCATAATGGACGTTAGGCATAAAATTACCAAAAGAACAGCCCATGACATAAAGAAGGCAGAATTATGCCAAACGTCCATTATGCCTAACGTACATTATGCAAAAGGTCCGTTATGCCTACCGTACGACGATGCACTGTGCCACTGGCAATGATCTCATGTCCGAACAATACCATGTACGGTATTAGACCGGTAGAAGAGTGTATCGTGTTATTTAGCGTGTGTTTCATTTCCGAGATTCTCGTGTCCCACAAACGTTGGTTGGATTTGACGTACGTTCGGAAACAGGCATTATTGCTTCAGTTCAATCGTTCGACCGGATTAGCCTAGATGTGATGCCGGGAATCATCCCAGAGCGTAACTTAATACCGGTATAGAAAATCTGTAAAGGCGTTACTTAGAAAACTTGTCGACTTTTGTTGCGATTTGGGGATTACCCATAACTGGGTGTTGATAGATTGTAGCGGGCTTGCATTCTCTTCATGTTCGGCAACGTTCAACGTATTTTCGAATTGAATTGGCCATTTTAGGCCAGAAGTATGTAGTGCGGATTTTATCGAACAACTTTTCGTATCCGATATGGAATTTTTCGTCATGCTCTTTGCGGAGAATCTCCTCTCGCGATTTCTCCGGAACACAAAGTTTCCATTCGAAACGAAAATCGAGAAGGTCGATCTTAATCGGAACAAATTTATATAATTTTCCCTCTTCAATCTAGTGATCTACACACTCGTACAATACCATGCGTCTCCATCGTCCAGTGAGGCGGCTTCTATAGATCGCGATAGCTCATCTGGTATTATATTATCCCTCTCCTTTCGATGACGGATATCAAAGTCGTATCCTTGTAACTCCTTCAACTGAGGCGTGACGATGTTTGCCACTTTCTCTTCATTATATGAGTAAAGGCAGAGGCATCAGTAATTACTGTAAACCGTGTGCCTTCAATGCATGGACGAAATTTGTCAATTGCAGCTAGCACTGCCAGTCCCTCTTTCTCGGAGGCGGCATAAGGCTGCTGCGCTGGAGAGAGCTTTTTGTTGCCGTAAGGCACGAAGAGAATGTGATCTCTCATAATTGATTAAAGTTTCGACCCTTTCAGGATTTGGTCGTAAACCATCCGCTCAAATGATATACTCGAGATAAGGTAATTCTCTAAGACAGAATTTAGATTTTTCGAAGTTTATTGAGAGATTGGCCTCTCTTAAACGTCGTGCGACTTCGGCTAATGATTGGAGATGTGCTTCGAATGTGCTGCTTACCACGACGATATCGTCGAGGTAAACAAACACACTCGGTTCCAGTTCATCGTAGCCTAGTCTGCTCAATATACGATCTTTGTGTGGGAGAGAATAAGCTTCTTTCCTAGTTCGATCGTTCATTCGTCTTGCGTCAAGGCAGAGCCGAACTTCACCAGTGCCTAATCACCGAAATTCAACAAGCTCAATTACTGGTATTGTACTAAGAGCCCAATCGATCTTACTTGGCTCTATCACTTGCTGATTGAGTAAGTATGTTGTGCAGTTAACGATTTATTTTTCATTACATTTCTGGAGAGATTGGATAGGGATTAATCCGTACGGGTGGAGCTTTTGCAAACTCTTCGTTAAACTCAATTCTATGGCAAATGAGAGGAGTACCGTCGAGAACTCCTGCTTCTATAGCTGTCTTGAAAAGGGCTTTGACTGCTTCAAGATCGGCTATTTGTTTATACGTGAGAGTTTCTGTGTCACGATTATTTTTCCCTCCCCTAGTTTGATTGATCGTTATCTCCTCACTCTCTATTTCCTTAATGGTTTCATTATGATCAAAACTAACGGTGGGTTGTAAATTGAACGTCATCCAGAAATCGTACCCTAATATCAATCTACGTTTGAGATTAAGTGTTATCAGCGCTGAAATAATTTTGGTCTCGTTATTGAACGTTTTGGGAAGATATTTATAGCCCGTAACTTCAACCGAAGTTCCTGAAACGGGTCTTACGGAAACGTGTGTGGAAAAAAGTTCAAGATTGAGCGACTTGATGAGTTTTGTGCATCCCAGTCCATATACGGTTCGCTGGACCCCATTATCGAATAATCCAATTATGTCATTCCCCATAGCATGAACTTTTGCGAATGGGCGGTTATCTCCGTCTACTTTCACAAAGAGCTCATTTATGTGCCAATCTGAATCATAATCATCATTCGTAAATGGTTTAAAGCCATTTCCTAAAAGATCAGTAAAAAGATGGTTTACACTAGGAAGATTTGGCGCTAAAATATCAGCTTGCCTCCTGAAGCTGAGCCTGCTGTTTTTTGGCAAAAGGGACATTCTGGTGTGATGACGTCCTGCAGTCTGCAGAACTTTTGTCGCGATCGACTTCTGATTCTACCTGTATGAGTTCTATTTGAAGCTCCGTCATAGACTCCGTTCCCGGAAAATGTTTCTTAAAAAATCTGGCTAACCTGTTTTCCTTAATTTGAAATTTCTGCCAAGTATCCAATATAAAATAATCCACCAATAACCAAAAGCTTTGCACTAATGAGCTAAATTTCTTCAGCTACTAATCTCCAACTAGGAGCAGCAGCAAAGCTGGGGTGGCATTGTGCATCTCGAATCGAATCACTCGATTCGTACGTTTTTGCATTCGTTTCGTAAAAATTGCGGCATTATGTATTTCGTTCGACTTCATTCAGTCGCAGTACAAGATTTCGAATGGTGCTGTACTAGCTCAATCGAGTATGTTCTGTCAAACGAAATGTAAACAGAGAGAATAAGAGACAGCTGTCTCCGTGTTTAGTATGCCGCCCGCTGGAGAGACAACCTTCAGCGCATGGCGAATGTGAGTAAACAGAGAGAATAAGAGTAATTTCATCTGCGTGTAGCATGTTGCCTGTTGGAAAAGCATCCTTCAGGGCATGAATTGGCAGTTAATATTTATAAACAAGCAAATTGTGCTCAATGACTATAAAAAGGAATATTATTTATTTAGCAGTTGCAACCGATTAAAACATTATGCCGATACGATATGTTTTGTAAATTGAGATATCGTTACGACACAAACAATAAGTTTTATGTTTATTCGAATTTATGCCACAGATCCAATTTTGAGCTAAATAATTTAAAGCTAAAGAAGGATTTGATAATAAATTACTTTGATGTATCCATGTGTTTTAGTTAAATGCACTTAGGTTATCTCTTGCGCGTTTTACCCTTCTTATTTTTATTTAACTTAACTATTTTTACGCAGATTTTCCCCATCGATATTTCACGCGGTTTATCGAAATCGTCAAGAAATACGTGAAAACTGCAGAAACAAAAAAGATTTTAGTTGAAGTCGTTTTTATGCGGATTTCGGGATAATTAGAGATTGCATATTGTCTGGAAACTATAAAAGTCGGTACACTAATAACATTCTTTCCTTCAAGATACCATAATGAAACATTTTTTCTCCTCCCGTAGAGAAATAATAACAAATATAATTAAAAACTTTCAGCAAGAAATGGCTGTCGAACAACATTCGAAAGCTATAAAGGTGACGAGTGTTTTTCATTCGACTTGAGTCGTTTTTAGTGTGGTATCGAGTATCCATAATGCCAAAACATCTCGTTATTCTTGTACCTCCTCGAGCATACTCGAACGATGAGTCGTTTTCGAGATCGAATCGAAAGCCGTAATGCCAAACATGTTCGACTCGATAGAATTACGTTCGAATCGAGATGCGCAATGCCACCCCTGCTCGACTTTCTCGTTCGTACTTCATTCTGTCTTTCAGTTTTCTCCGCTTAACGCTTTCGTGCTCGTCATGCCCAGGGAACATATTTCTTATAAGCAATTCGTGCTCCACCTCATCCATTGATAAATGAGACGAGACATGTCCATCTTTCGATATAATGTCTGTAGATCCATTATGAATTTTAATCCGTAGAAACTGTTTGATAGACCCTTATTATGTAAAGAATCCAAAATAGCATTCAATTAACCAATCAAAATCAATCGTTTGATCCGAAATTATCTTAGCTCAGATCATGCAGTCGAATCAAGACCCGATAACCATATCAGTGTTAATCATTTCTACGAAAAGTTTTTTTTTTTTTTTTTTTTTTTTTTTTAATTTTATTTGCTAATTATCTAATACATGCATTCATCTCTTAGACTAGGTGTTCCGTGTTTTCTTAACACTATCATCCTTATTTGCTATGTTACGCTTTTAGTTATTATTAATACATTTCAATTGCCTCTGGCAGTTAGAATTTTTCCTCTGGTTGAATTGAACCATGTAGGAATTACAATGTTTTCAATTTAAACTAAACTTAACCTATTTTATACTAAGGGTACAAGGAGTTAATCGTTGCAATAGAAGATTGCAACGATTTTGTCTAAAATTGAAATTATTTTGATGGACATTTGTTGCAATGTCTCAATATTAGAAATTCTATGAAGTTCATTGGTACTATATCACGGAGGCAACTTCAGAATCATTTTCAAAATTTTATTTTGAATCCTCTGGAGTGCCTTCTTTCTGGTATTGCAGCAACTAGCCCATATTGGCACAGCATACAACATGGCAGGTCTAAAAATTTGTTTGTAAATCAAAAGTTTGTTCTTAAGACAAAGTTTTGATTTTCTGTTTATAAGTGGATATAGGCACTTAATATATTTGTTACATTTGGCTTGAAGGCCTTCAATGTGATTTTAAAAGTTAATTTTTGATCTAGCAGAAGTCCTAAATATTTAGCTTCGCTAGACCAATTAATTGGAACCCCATTCATAGTGACAATATGTCTGCTAGAAGGTTTCAAATAAGAAGCTCTCGGCTTATGTGGGAAAATTATAAGCTGAGTTTTGGAAGCATTCGGGGAAATTTTCCATTTTTGCAAGTAAGTGGAGAAAATATCCAAACTTTTTGCAATCTACTACAAATGACACGAAGGCTTCGCCCTTTGGCTGAGAGGCCCGTGTCATCTGCAAACAAAGATTTTTGACACCCTGGTGGTAAATCAGGTAAGTCAGAAGTAAAAATGTTATACAATATGGGCCCCAGTATGCTGCCTTGGGGAACACCAGCCCTTACAGGTAATCTATCAGATTTAGTATTCTGATAGTTTACCTGCAGCGAGCGATCTGATAAATAATTTTGGATCAGTTTAATGATGTACAGAGGAAAATTAAAATTCATCAATTTTACAATCAAACCTTCATGCCAAACACTGTCAAATGCTTTCTCTATATCAAGAAGAGCAACACCAGTCGAATATCCTTCAGATTTGTTGAGCCGAATTAAGTTCGTAACTCTTAATAACTGATGAGTGGTTGAATGCCCATGGCGAAAACCAAATTGCTCATCAGCAAAAATAGAATTGTCATTAATATGAACCATCATTCTATTTAAAATAATCTTTTCAAACAGTTTGCTTATTGAAGAAAGCAAACTGATTGGGCGATAACTAGAAGCCTCAGCTGGATTTTTGTCCGGCTTCAAAATTGGAACAACTTTGGCGTTTTTCCATTTATCTGGAAAGTATGCCAATTGAAAACATTTGTTAAATAAATTAACCAAAAAGGATAAAGAGCTCTCAGGAAGTCTTTGTTAAGTATGTAGAAAATACCATCATCACCTGGGGCTTTCATATTTTTAAATTTTCTAGTAATAGATCTCACTTCATCCAAATTGGTTCCCAACGAAGGGTCAAAACATTATCTTGGTTGAGAATGTCTTCGAAGCTCCGTGTAACCTGATCCTCAATTGGACTAGTGAGACCTAGACTAAAATTATGGGCACTCTCGAACTGCTGAGCAAGTTTTTGAGCCTTTTCGCCATTTGTTAATAAAATTTTATTTCCTTCTTTAAGCGCTGGAATTGGCTTTTGAACCTTTTAAGAATTTTTGTTAATTTCCAAAAGGGTTTCGAACTGGGATCCAACTTCGAGACATTATTCTCAAAGTTGGTATTTCTCAGAATAGCGAAACGTTTTTTAATTTCATTTTGCAAATCTCGCCAAATAACTTTCAACGCGGGATCGCGAGTTCTTTTGTATTGCCTTCTTCTCACATTTTTAAGACGGATCAGTAGCTGAAGATCGTCGTCAATAATAATGGAGTTGAATTTAACTTCACATTTCGGAATTGCAATGCCTCTGGCTTCGACAATTAAATTTGTCAAAGATACGAGCGCATTGTCAATATCACTTTTGGTATCGAGAGGAATATCAACATCAAAATTCCTATCGATATATGTTTTATATAAATCCCAATCAGCTCTATGATAATTAAAAGTAGAGCTGATTGGATTATAAATGGCTTCTTGTGAGATTTCAAACGTCACAGGAAGGTGATCAGAGTCAAAGTCAGCATGAGTTACCAATTGACCACACAGCTGACTTGAATCCGTTAAAACTAAATCAATTGTAGAAGGATTTCGACTGGAAGAAAAACAAGTTGGTCCATTGGGATATTGAATAGTATAATATCCCGCAGAACAATCTTCAAATAAAATTTTACCATTGGAATTGCTTTGAGCATTATTCCATGAACGGTGTTTGGCATTGAAGTCACCAATTACGAAGAATTTTGATTTGTTGCGAGTCAGAATTTGAAGATCAGCTTTCAACAAATTCTTTTGCTGCCCATTGCATTGAAAAGGCAAGTAGGCTGCAATGAAGGAAAAATTGTCCAAAATTTGTTTCAACAGAAACTCCCAAGGTTTCAAAAACTTTGGTTTCAAACGAAGAAAATAATTTATGTTTGATACGTCTATTAATGACAATGGCGACCCCACCACAGGCGCTGTCAAGACGATCATTTCTGTAGATAAAATAGTTTGGATCTCTTTTAATAGAGAGTCCTGGTTTTAAATACGTTTCAGTTATAATGGCAATATGCATTATGAACTGAAAGGAAGTTGAATAATTCATCTTCCTTACCCTTTAGAGAGCGGGCATTCCAATTTAGAACTTTCACACAATTATTTGGATCCATTGAAACGGAGTCCGATAACAATTTTTTGTGTATACTTTATACCAACCTGAATAGCTTCAGGAATGGTATTTGCTTTGAACGTGGCATCATGCATGTGATGCAATTGTTCATGTAAAAAATCAAAATCGTAATCAGTCATGCTACCTGAATCAGCAACATGACCGTTATTTTCCGTTGGGACATGGGTATAAACCTCATTTTGAGAAGAGAAATTTGGTCTACCAGCAGCGATGTTTGCATACGTAGGTACATTGGAAAAATTGGAATTTACTGAAGTGCTTGCTACCCGTTGACGAGCGGCAAAATTTGTTTGTGAATTGTGGTGGGTATGAATTGCTCGACCGGTAACCGGTTTCGAAATTTGAGCGTTTGAAAAATTTCTACCCGTCGAATCTGGGATCCGATTGGAATTTCCGTCATCAATTTTGCACGGGAATTCAAAACTTTTTGCGTGAAGGGCATTCCCAGAAATTGGATTTGTGATTGCCCCCACAGTTTGCGCACTTAAATTTATTGGAATCTTCTCTCACAGGACATGCGTCCTTGGCGTGAGAGGTTCCACCACAAATCATGCATTTAGCATCCATGTGACAATGTTTGGTTCCATGACCCCACTTTTGGCACTTACGGCACTGGGTAGGGTTTGGAAATTTCCCCCAGGCCTGCGGAAATGTTCCCATGTAACACGGACATGAGACATAATACAGGCCTTTTCCAACTTTTCATATTATTTAGTTCACTTTTGTTAAAATGAACTAAATAAAATTCTTGAGAAATGCCCCTCTGGGAAGTACCAGAGTGGGATTTCTTTTCATCTTAATTACTTGGACTGGTGAAAATCCAAGTAATTGAGAAATTTCAATTTTAATCTCATCCAGTGATTTGTCATCACTGGGAGACCTTTCAAGACGACTTTGAACAATCGCTCAGTTTTGTCGTCGTATGTGAAGAATTTATGGCGCTTCTCAGTTAAATAGTGAAGAAGACGTTTGCGATCGTCAAAGGATCCCGGCAAAACGCGGCAGTCACCCTTCCTAGCAATCTGAAATGAAACCTTGATCCCTGAAGGTTACTCAAAATCTCATTCCGGAAGCCAGAAAACTCGGCAACAGATACCACAATTGGCGGAATCCTTTGCTTTTTCGCATGAATCGAATCACCTGGGCTAGAGGTAGATTCGATTTGCTCAATATCATCATTAATCAAATCGAACTGATTGCTCAGTTCGATTGGAGAAGAATTATTTCCGATATTAGAGTTAGAAGGAATATCTGAATTCTCCAGCTTCCTTCTATTTTTTCCGCGCTTGGGCAGGACGGTCTTGAAACCTTGTTTCTTTGAAGGAAGTGGAGAATTCAGAGACTCCCCCTTCCTCTTGTTTTTGTTAATACTCATTGCTGAGCGTGGAGACGTGACCTTCTAAGAGGTTTTTTCCCAGAACGGTGTCCCTGCAGGATTACCACCGCTTGTCGGAATTTTACTTCCGCAAACGGGTCCAACGTAAAACGAAGGCACGGGTCCTTGCAAAGATCGTAACAGGGATCAGTGGGTACAAATAGCGCTAAGAAGCACCGTTGAAATTAAAATAGCTTCGGGTAGTATTAAAACTTCCTTCCGCAAAGAGAGAAAGAACCGCACAGCACGAAAGCACGATGCGGTCTGACTACGAAAAGTTAATCACGCTGCTTGGTGCTTAAATTTAAATAATGGAGCCTTCTGTGAGTTTACGCGCACTAGTAGAATGGTTCAATGAAATTCGTAACGTTCTCCCGAAAGCACCAGTATTACCTCCGAACACTCTATCCTTAGCATTTGCCGTCCTAGCTAACCTATTTCGCTCAGAAGGTTTCTAGCAGAGAATTACAGCTGTTTGAACTCTTGCTAAGTATTGATTTTCAGTTGGTCGCCAATTGTTATCTCTCATGAAGACATTCATTGACCTCGTGCACCGGCTAACTAGAGCTGAAGGTCTTTACTCCAAGGGTCGGCTTTCTCGACTAATCATGAGTTCAATAACAACGGGCTAGTTTCAATACTGAATTTATTCTTAGGCTTTGGTCCGATTCGCGAAATAAAATCAAATTAAACTTAAAGATGACAGTTCAAAAATTTGCAAAATAACCTGCTCGCAGAGCAAAATTACTTTTGACAGATATTGAATCATTTTTGATAGATGTTTTGTATAAGTATTGCTGTCATTCTTATGACCAGGGGATTTCATAACTTCCGAACTGTCACTTTTAAGTTTAATTTGATTTTAATTCTCGTAGCGGACCAAAGCCTTAAAGCTCTGTCCCATTTGGAGAATTAAACTTAAAAGTGAAAGTTCAAAAATTAAAAAATCACCCGGTCATAAGAATGGCTGGTGCTACCTAGAGGCCTTGATGTCAAGGAGATATCAAGGGCTCTAGTGCTACCCAGCAATTCGAATAAGACATCGATGAAAAATGATTCGATATCTGTCAAAAGTAATCTTGCTCTGCGAGCAGGGCCATTCGACTATTATTGAAATGTCACTTTTAAGTTTAATTTAATTTTAATTCTCCAAATGAGAGTGTACATGGAGCTAACCAGTTGTTCGATTTTGGTTTATTTCAATCTGACCCATGTTTTTAAGTATCTCTCACTGTGCGTTGGTCCGATTTTTTGCTTTCCTTTTTTTCTACGCTTGCTTCCGGAAATCACACGATAGAAACAGTGTTATAAGCGATATGAGTAACTTTTATTCCAGTCGCTACAACTCCTCCGGCATCATCGGCTGGCATCCAAACAAAAGTAAAAAGAAAAAAAACCCAGATTTTTCCACCTAGTAGTGACATACATATCAGTCACTTACATGTAGTATCATGTTATGAAAGAACTTGAATTCGACGGATGAGCTAAGTTGTGGGCCCTCCTTAGCCGTGCAGTAAGATGCGCGGTTGCAATGCAAGACCATGCTGAGGGTGACTGGGTTTGATTCCCGTTTCCGGTCTAGGCAATTTATGGTTTAGGAATTTTCTCGACTTCCCTGGGCATAAAAGTATCATCGTGTTAGCCTCATAATATACGAATGCAGAAATTGTAACTTGGATTAGAAACCTGGCAGTTTGTGACTGTGGAAGTGCTTCATGCACAGTACGCTGCGAGGTGGCAATGTCCCAGTGGGGGATGTAATGCCAATGAAGAGAGAAGATAGAGGATGAGCCAACCAGTCCTATCTGACTGTTTGGATGATGGAACGAAGTACGTGGCGAGAAGCAGCTTAAACAGAAATAATAAAGGCTCCGGTCGATGAAACCTGTTAAGCACGCATCTTACTTTCTTACAAATATAAGAGAGCAGATGCGTGATTTGGTCGAAAGATCATTCAAGATTACCTTTGTATGGGTCCCATCCCATTGCCTAATATATGGCAATGAGAAGGCGCACAGGAAGGTGATGTTTATGATGGACAAATCTCGAACAACGAGTTTTTCCAATTAGTCCGTCAGAGTACTCTTCAAGATTGGCAAATGATTTGGTCACACAATGAACTTGGACGGTGGCTATTTTCCATAGTTCCTAAAGTTTCTGCGCGAGCGTGGTTCAGAGGTGAGGACTTAAGTCGAGGCTTCATCCGCACGATGTCGAGGCTTATTTTTTTTATCTATTTCATTTATTTGACAGGCTCAGGCGTGTATAACACTTCTTCTTCTTCTTATTGGCATTACACCCCACACTGGGACAGAGCCGCCTCGCAACTTAGTGTTCATTAAGCACTTCCACAGTTATTAACTGCAAGGTTTCTAAGCCAGGTTACCATTTTTTGCATTCGTATATCATGAGGCTAACACGATGATACTTTTATGCACAGGGAAGTCGAGACAATTTCCAATCCGAAAATTGCCTAGACCGGCACCGGGAATCGAACCCAGCCACCCTCAGCATGGTCTTGCTTTGTAGCCGCGCGTCTGTACCGCACGGCTAAGGAGGGTTCCACTAATCCTACTGTTCGTAAAAAAATGTGAATGTCGTACACACTGTCGCATGAGATGTCAAAGTAAATGCAATAGCCGCAGCTCAATGCTGTTCAATTTCAGGAGAGCAACTCAAATGCGTATGGAGGGAGACCTGTAGATAATCGCATTGAAACGTCGATTCATTAAAAAATATGTGTTACGAAGGTCTCGAAGCCTCGAATTTCTACTTATACCAGAGCGACGTTGCTGTCAAGCCAACATAGGTACAGAAAGTGGGGTGCGCAGTAGAACACCAAGTGAAGAACACTTTGCGGACCCATGACTATGAGTTACATAACTGACAAAGTGGTGCTGTGATTTGAATGGTATTGAGAGTCTTTTTATTTAATGCACCGACCATATCGGCCTTTTAATGAGCAAAAATTATGTCATTGTTTTCTGTTTTCAAAGTGATCGAAGTGAATCTCGGGTGCCATAGGTGGTTGCCATACCGTATAATTCTGTATTTAGCAAAGCGTATCTATCATGAGAATATCTCTTTTATGAATGAACCTAAAGCCATTCAGCACGTCTTGTTATAAAAGAAAACCAAAAATCCGTCACTGGGAATTGCGAAGGAAAACAACCCTGAATAATTTCCCCAGACGCGAAGTGGGCCTGCTCACTCCGTAAAGAAAAGAAACCCCAGTGGTGGAGCGGAAAATGTGAAAAGGCAGGAAAATAAAAGTCTCCGAACATCCACATATATCAGAAATTGGAGAAAATAGCGATATTAAAATGCAATATATCTTCGCTTCTGTCTGCTGCCGGGATTTCGCCGGCTGGAGGAACTATTACGGCGCATCGCATCGCCGCAGTAGTGGCTATCAAGTCCGTTGGGCCGGCACTTAGTGCAAGGGCGGGCAGGCTCGAGTGAACAACAAAAGAAAACGGCTGACTGTGGAGTGGAAAATTGGAAGTTTTCACCGAAAACGGGATGGCAAGATTTTGAATGGAGAAAGTTGGTTGATTTTTCTTCCTTTTTCTGGTTCCGTAGGTCGTGAAGAATGAGAAAAAAAAGTGTGGTTGATAAAATCGAAAACTTCGTCAGATGGTTGCGCTTGAAGAACACACGTGGGGTGGTTTTGTCGTCCAATCAAAGATGTATGCGGTTTTGGTTGGCATGTGCATTTATGGAAAGCTACATTGTGTCTTCCGTACTGAAGTTTATTTATACAAATCCAAAATTCTTCATCTGTAACAATAAGCACCATACAAACGTTTTGCTCAAGACCATTGCAATACATTGTGAAGCCAATTCTCACTTTGTGAATCTCATAGCACATGAAGTGATTGCTGCACCGACGAGACATTCTAATCAAAATAAAACTATTAGTATTTGGTAACATTATTTACCACATGAAATTGGGATTCAGTACCTACAAATAAATTGAATTATCATGATGATGTCTTGGTATGAGATCGCGAGTATCAACCGATCTCAAAGATGGCAAAAGAGTTTCAAATTCCAAATTGGCAAGCTTACTCACATTTCAAACTTATCTCACCTGCAAATCACCGCCCGTGTCATAGCTCTCGGTGAATATTTCAATTGGAAATCGAATAAATTTATGCGTTTAATTATGACTGTGATTTATGGCCGGTTCCCATTTATCCGTAAGAGAATGTTTTATGTTTTAAATTCATAATTGGATTAATCGGGGCGCTCGCCTCGTGTGATATCGGTTCACCTCATGTGCCGAGAGTTGTTTCCCGGGATGAGAGGAAAAGGCGAATCACGATCAATTATAGCTGCCGCGGCTGCACGAGACTTCTCGATGGCCCATTTGTAGCAGCCCCGGCCCGGCAGCACTCACACTGATGGCGGTAAATCGTGGCGCTAATTTTTAAATGTTTATTCAAGAGCTGGAGTTTAAAGGTCAGTCGAAGCGATTACGTAATGCAATCCAGAAGCGGAGGCGGAAGGTGATTACTTTTGAGCCTGTGCAACGAATGATGATAAAATTAATTTTATGGCTTTCGATTTGCTCTTTCACCCTGTCGAATGAGGGTTGCGGCAGTAAAAGTTGGGTGCCATCAAATCTGGCTGCTGATGGGCCGGACGCTGATAAGCCCTGGCTATGATTGTTACGATTGACCACAAGAAAGAAATAGGTCGGAACGGGGAATGGCAACGCTCAGTATATCGAGTGATGGTATTCACGCGAGGTTTGAAGAAAATTTCCTTCCATGACGGTTCGTTGACGATGTAAACATTTGAAGGGTATGCGATACATAGATGTTTGAGGTCGAACAAAATTGAAACTAATATGAACAATTGAGGATATCATCGTCGATAAAAATCGAACCATTGCATTGTGGACTGAAATGAAATAATTCATCAAGTCTTTACTATCGCACACCCTTAACGGTGAATGCGCGCACTTGCCCGGGCGGAGAAAACTGTTTATCTTTACGGATTCCTCCTTCAAACGAGATTGAACAAATAAATAACTAAAGATAGAACCAAGTTTTATTGCGCGGTTGCCTCAGCATTCCCATCGCTGCCCGGTTTCATCCATTCCGGTGCAGTGCTACACGCGTTGAATCAGGCGGCCAAGAAGCAAATGATTTCGGTTGGCATCAGCGGACAGCGCCAGTTTGTAACATTCGGATGCAATATACCTTAACTCTGCATGGCAAAAAGCAACCGCCGCCGCACATCTTCGGCGTACTTGACATTGTTGTTGCCGAGTGTATTGCCGGACGAATGGTTTGGTGAGGGTAATGCATTTCGGTCCGGAAGATTTTTTATGGGTTCTTCTCTAGATTGCTGGAGGATTTTTATGTGTCACAACAAAGTAGGTATTTGTGTTCAAGAGATTATATGAGCCGATTATGCTGGGTTTTGGACTTGATTGTGAAATCTGAATTATGGTGTGGCAGTAATCGTAAATGACGTTTGGTACCAAATATATCATTTCCATGGCTCAGAGTGTCAGTCCGCTATATCTTGCCCTCGTTTAATTAATTTAAACCCTTATTTCATGTTTTTTCTCGTATGAGGATGTTGCGGTGTATTATACCGAAACCACTCGCTTGGTGAAGATCATATGGCACCACGTCGATAGTCATTCAATCTTCTCTTCTTCTTCATTGGAATTACATCCCCACTGGGACAGAGCCGCCTCGCAGCTTGAACACTAAGCACTTCCACAGTTATTAACTGCGAGGTTTCTATTCTAAGCCAAGTTACCATTTTTGCATGCGTATATCATGAGGCTAGCACGATGATACTTTTATGCCCAGGGAAGTCGAGACAATTTCCAATCCGAAAATTGCCTAGACCGGCACCGGGAATCGAACCCAGCCACCCTCAGCATGGTCTTGCTTTGTAGCCGCGCGTCTTACCGCACGGCTAAGGAGGGCTCCATAGTCATTCAATGTAATTAATAAATTTAATATTTAATAGCGTTGTACTAAATCGAAAAAAAACTAAATTGGATATTTCTAGTGATCAAAATTAATGCAATTGCGGATAGAATATTATCGGAGTAATTGTTGCTATACTGGATTGGATACGTGGAAGGACCAGTAGATCTTATATCTTACTCATCCACAAATTCGAGTCTACTCATGGGCGTATTCAGGATTTTGAGCAGGGGTGAACTTTTGACGATCTTCTGGATTGTAGTTTTGGCAAAAGCTACAAAAAATGTTCATTGGAATTGTTGCATATTTTGAACTTCTATAAAAAGTCATGAATATTAACGGGCTTGGTCGGAAGGGCCGTTTGGCTGAAAGCAAATTGGGCCGTAAGTTGTTTGGCCGAATTAACCATTTGACTGAACCGACCATTAGGCCGAAAGTAATTCGGCTGAAAGGGTCAAATTTTGTTTTTATTTGTTTATTTATTTATTTATTTATTATTTGATTTATTTATTTATTTATTTATTTATTTATTTATTTATTTATTTATTTATTTATTTATTTATTTATTTATTTATTTAGGGGGAATGACGGCTTTGGCAGGTTTAGTTCTATTATTGGCAGGGGTGTTTTTAAGACTGACTAGGCTCAAATTTGGCCTCAACATTCTTTGCATATCAATGAATATTGTGGCCAAATTTCATAAAATTTGGTAGACAAAAACCCCCTGCCAAAGCCGTCTTTGCCCCTATTTATTTATTTATTTATTTATTTATTTATTTATTTATTTATTTATTTATTTATTTATTTATTTATTTATTTATTTATTTATTAATTAATTAATTAATTAATTAATTAATTTATTTATTTATTTATTTATTTATTTATTTATTTATTTATTTATTTATTAATTTATTTATTTATTTATTTATTTATTTATTTATTTATTTATTTATTTATTTATTTATTTATTTATTTATTTATTTATTTATTTATTTATTTATTTATTTATTTATTTATTTATTTATTTATTTATTTATTTATTTATTTATTTATTTATTTATTTATTTATTTATTTATTTATTTATTTATTTATTTATTTATTTATTTATTTATTTATTTATTTATTTATTTATTTATTTATTTATTTATTTTTTTTTATTTTGGGGACGGCTTTGGCAGGTTTTGTTCTATTATTGCCATGGGGGTTTTCGTTGACCAAATTTTATGAAATTTCGCCACAATATTCTTTGATATGCAAATAATGTTTAGGCCGAATTTGAGCATAATTGGTTATAGAAAACACTCTGACAATAATAGAACAAAACCTGCCAAAGCCATCACTCCTCCGATTTATTTATTTATTTTTTATTTATTTATTAATCTATTTTTTAATGGCACATTTCCATCTGGCTTGAAGCCTGAATGATTTTTTATCTTTTGATGAAGAAAAAGGTCAGTTTGAGTTGACATTGTTGGCCATGCTCAAATTGGCGTAAAAACCTCATATATTTTTTATACGAATTTAACATTGAATAAAAATACAAACAAGGTCGATTGGGATAGTACTCCGAAAACCATCACCCCGATTGGAACACTACCACGAAATCCATTACCCCGAAAGGACATTACCCGGAAAACATTTCGAATCTGTAGTATTCCATTATAATGTTTAACACCAACAGATATCGATGAAGCGCAAAATGAAAATCTTTGCAAACTATTAACAAAATTACAGTTACTTAGAGAAATGCATTAAAGATTCTGTTTAACCAACAGTTTTGATTTTTCTTCTTATTAATTGTCATTTCACCTCATTATAACGTGCAAAAGTACTATTCTACGAAACGAAGTAAGAGATCCTTATTTCAATACAACGCATTTTCCAGGTATAAGGCACACGGAGGAAAAAATGCCTTCTTTGAATGAACGCGTTTGCCCGGTATAAGGCACACAAAGGAAATATTGCCTGCTTTGCATGGACGCGTTTACCCGGTACTAGACACACAGAGAAAATAATGCCTTCCTCAAATGAACGCCTTTTCTCCAGTGTAAAACACACCAAGAAAATAATGGATTCTTCAAATTAATGCGTTTGCCCGATATAAGGCAAACAGAAGAAATTATGCTTTCTTCAAGTGAACGCGTTTGCCCGATATGAGGTAAACAGAGAAAATAATGCCTTCATAAAGGCTGAAGAAAAATTCGTCGATGAAAAGAGCTTTCTGAATGATTTACCGCCGGCGATGTCTGTCTATTTCCGTCCTTTGAAAAATTTATCGCGTCTTCTTGCAGACAAACAAGATCTCTCTCTCTATCTACCCTTTTACTCACTCACTTCCACTGCCTCACTAAATATTACTCACTTACCCACTCTTATTCATTCACCCACTCTTACTCACTCATCCATCCATCCAATCACTCACTCTTACTCACTCACTCTTACCCACTTACTCTTATTCGCTCAATTACTCTTACTCGCTCGCTAGCTCACTCTTAGTCACCCACTCACTATTACTCACTTTTACTCACTTACTCACTTTTACTAACTCACTACGCTTACTCACTCACTTACTCACTTTTACTAACTTACTTACTCTTACTCACTTACTCTCTCTTACTCACTTACATACTCTTACTTGCTCACTCTTACTCACCCACTCACCCACTAGTCCAGCGGTTCTCAACCTGGTGTACATGTATCTCTGGGGGTACCTTTGTTGGCCCTAGGGGGTACCTCGGACAACAAAGCGTAATGGCGGATGAATTACAATTCCAACCCAAACTTATTGATAAAGTTTTGATAATCGCGTTTGTTTTTTATTTTAAATCTTTGTCTTGTACATAATACGCATGGCAATCAGCAAATCAAAGCCTATTGAATCCTGTCCTCCATAACAATGCAATCTTCCTATTCGAAACAAAATGTTAAACAATATGTTAGAAATATGCTTCGTAACTAAGTCTAAAGGTTCGGAAGTTTTTTTTTGAAAAGCTCAGTGACTTTGTTGCAAGAAAATTGGAAGCATCCTGCTACGCTTCTAGCTAGCCTCCTTCCAAGCATTTCGGAAACCTCATTTCAAGAGGTACGGAAGCCTCTTTTCAAAAGGCTCGGCAGCCTTCTTTCAAGAGGCTCGGAGGATTCCTTTCAAGAAGATCTGATGACTTCTTACAAGAGGTTCGGATACCTCCTTTCAAAAGCTTCCTTCAAGGGACTCGGAATTTTTCTTCCAAGAGGATTGGAAGCGTACTTCCAAGAGGCTCATGAGCCGTTTTTTAAATGGCTCGAAAGCCGCCTTTGAAGAGGCTCGGAATCCTCTCTTCAAGATGCACGGAAGCCTCGTTTCAAGGGGCGGAGCCTTATTTCAAAAGGTTTGGAGCCTCCTTTTAAGAGGCGCGGATAGGCTCCAATAGTCATAAGTCCTGTAGGAATCTTGATGTATAAACTTAATAAAGTTAATTTCACGTAATAATGAATCTTTCAGTCAACTTTACTTCATATATCCCGTTAGCTTTCAGGTCCGTTTTTCATACATCTTATCTACGCTTATATTAGTTTTCACCAAAAACTAGGGGTACCTTATTTAATGTAAGCGTTTGAAGGGGCACCTCTCAATAAAAAGGTTGAGAACCGCTACACTAGTCGATTCATTCAGATTCATCCAGAATCCGTTGCTTTTACTATATCGACCAAGGATCAACATCAACCTTGTTGCCCTAGCAGCCATGCTGACGTGGTGGACCGCAATTGCCTCCGACTCTCTGCATTGTGCATGAGAACCCGCTGCGCGATCTCCCTACTACCCTTCAGCACTTTTTGGGATTTTACGGAGATTTATTGAAATGAAGTATAAACTTGAAATATTGACCAATTCGGGATACTGGCTCATTCGGGGTAGTGTCCCATTTATGGAAATGGCATTCGAGGTAGTGACTCAGTAGTGGGGTGTCAGGCCATTTGGCCGAATGCCGTTTGGCCGAACGGGTCGTTTGGCCGAATGCCGTTTGGCCGAACGGGTCGTTTGGCCGAATAGTTAAAAAAAATTACCTCAGTTTACGAGTAATCCTTCCTCCTCATTCCTTCTTCCTTCTTCTTTCTTCAATCTTCCTTCTTCTTTCTTGCTTCTCACTACTCACTTCTCACTTCGTAAGAAAGCGTATTTCAACTATTCGGCCAAACGGCATTCGACAAAATTACCCTAAACCAGTCGGGGTAATGGTGTTCAGAATATTGGTCTTCGGGGAAATGGCATTATGGGTAACGGAGTTATGGGTAGTGTCGTTGAGTCGGTCTTTTGATGATGGTGCATTTCAACTTGATCTACACAGCTGTGTGGTCTCCAGCACAAAATGAGCTAGAACAAAGTGAAAATCGTCACTTCTTTGTGGGGACTGCCTATACGATTCCAGTTTTTTTCACTCTTGCACACAAGTTTGATAAATTTGTTATCATGGCTTGTTATGACTCGGAACAGTTTTTGCCTTTCTTATATCGTTGTTCGTTATCTATTGAGAGCAATTTCTGCAAACCCTGATTAGGTCATTTTGCCGAAATAGTCATTCGGGGGGTGGGGGGTGACGTCTCAATTCTCACTTCTCATCTCATACTTCTCACTTCGCACTACTCACTTTTCACAGCAAAAAATGTGGAATGAGAAGTGAGATGTCTCACTTCATACTGCCCATTTCTCACTTCTCACTGCGAAAAGTGGGACGTCTCGCTACTCACTTCGCACTTCTCACTTGTCAGAGTGTAAAGTAAAACGTCTCATTTCTCACTCTCACTGTAAGAAGAGAGAAATGAGTGGTGAGACGTCTCACTTATCGCTTCGCACTACTCACTTTTCACAGTGACAACTGGGAAAGAAGAAGTGAGAAGTGAGACGTCTCACTTTTCACACCTCATTTCTCACTTTTCAAATGACCTATTCGGCCAAGTGACATGTTCGTCCAAATGACCTCCAAGTTAGTTTATTTGGTAGGCTCAGGTGTGTATAACACTTTACGGAGCCATGGTTCTTTGTGATACGTGCCAACGTACTCGTGGTGACACGAGGCTAGTTCACAACGTTTAAGGATGGACGGGGTTTAGGATTTGGGATCCGGAAAATTCAGCTTCTCATCCGGGTATTTGACTTCAGGGACGATGTGGCGTGTCGTCGTAGCTTAGTTGGTTCAAGCACCAGTCTAGCGTACTGTAGGGTCATGGGTTCGAGTCCCATCGAAGGGAAAGTGGTTACCTCCAATACATTTTCCAATTCAATATCTTCCACATAACGTACATATTCACATATGAGTTTTCATTAAATTTCTAGTTAAAAATGGCTGTACCTTTGATTCGATTTGGTTCAGGAGGTGTTGATTTAATTTATTATTTTATCATATTTTTCGTACATTGTACAAACTCGTCTTATGAGAAGCGAAGACATTCCACTAAAAAGCTCAACATAATTTTCTTAATATATTTTTCGCAGTTTCTAATGTGTGTGCTCCTGTATCAACGATAAACGTTTCAATTGTATTTGTTGCCTATTCACTAGAGCCTTTTTCACATAATGAGGTGTACAGATTTCGATGCCCCACGGTAGCACATTTTAGACCGATTCGGTTGTATCGGATTTGGTCATACATAAGCCACAGGTTTTTTTTTGTTTTTATTAAGGAGACTTTCAGCCCTAGACTGGCTCGTCTCCGATCAGTCACAGGATTTTTTTTATTTCCAGTTTGCTGCTTGGGAATTTATTCGTTGAAAACCATTCAGGGTGGCCTACTTTTTGATCTTGTTAATCAAATCCAATCCACTAATTTGAGATTATGAAGAATATTATTACTACAATTAATAACTGGATAATTTATTATTTTCGCCATCACTACTTTTATTCCATTTCAAATATACGCCCCAAAACTTGAAATATGTTTATAAGGCAGCGACTCCACAAATAACTACACAAAGCTCAGGCCATTGTGATTAATATTAGGTTTTGACATTCTAAAGTAGACCAACATTCCGCCTCTTTCTCGTACACACATAACAATGAATGCCATCAGATATAATGGATGTGAAGAATCCATCCATCTTTTCAGAAAGTGACCTTTAATCACCGCTTTTACCCACCCAAAGATAACAATGTGCGGGCGCACTTCTGGGCAGCCCAAATTTAATAATCCTTTTCAAACTAAAAATAACACGCAACCTGTTCATTTATTATGTAAGTACATCATTCTCCATCCATTCGTGAGAACAAAAAAAATCCCCCTTTTACTTTCTTGCTTCGAAGTTTTTTTTTTCGTTCTTTCCGAGCTCCGTTGTTCGGATCGCGTGTCATCCAGCTACGCTGATTAACCCTCAAGCGCTCCACCTGGGAAATCACCGCCGACAGCCAACCGCCCTGGTTTTCCTATCCGGCAGTGGGCTGAATTTGTATGTGACGGGGGTGCTGAGATTTTGTACTCGGCGTTCACTTGATAAGTGTGCATGCAATGGACGGGGGATGAACAGAAGCCGGGCTAAAACGGCCGCATTTTTTTTTTTCATCCAACGTCGTCGAATGCCAACCCATCACAACCCACTCAATTCGCCGCGTAGAAGAATAAACGGTCGGTAGTGTGCCCCAGCAGAGGGACTTATAACTTTTAATTTGTGTATCATGCCAAAATGATCGC
>NW_026943773.1:0-21344 GCF_024139115.2 Armigeres subalbatus | reverse complement strand
GTCAGGCTCTACAACGTCAATCTTGTATCCGAATAAGAAGAAAAGCATCAATCATCTTCTTCGCATATCAAATCTTACTTTTTCGAACTCCAAAAACCAGACTTCAAACCCAAAAAAAATGATTTCGGTCTTGCAATCATGAATAGAACTTGTCAGGCTCTACAACGCCAATCTTGCATCCAAATCAGAAAAAAACAACAATGATCTTATTCGCATTTAACATCTTACTTTTCGAACTACAAAAACCAGCCCACAATTGATTTCGGTCCCACTATCATGAATAGAACTTGCAAGGCTCTGCAACGCCAATCTTGCATCCGAATCCGAAAAAAAGCACCAATGATCGTCTTCGCATATTAAAATTTTCCGAACTTCAAAAACCAGCCTACAATTGATTACGGTCATGCAATCATGAATAGAACTTATCAGGCTCGGCAACCTCAATCTTGCATCCGAATCCGAAAAGCATTAACAATCTTCTTCGCATATCAAATCTCTCAGGTTAGTACTCCGAAAATCAATCAACAGTTGATTTCAAACATGCAATCATGGACAGAACTCATCAGGCTCTACAACGCCAATCTTTTATCCGAATCAGAAAAATGTTTATGCAATCTTGAATAGAACTTGTCAGGCTTTCCAACGTCAATCTTGCATCCAAATAAGAAGAAAAGCATCAATGATCTACTTCGCATATCAAATATTACATTTTCGAATTGCAAAAAAACCTGCCTACAACTGATTTCGGCCATGCATAATGGAAATAACTTGTCAGGCCTACCATATTTATCTGACCACCGCCTTTTCTATCGGGGTCTCTTATTCTTCACACCACCGCCTTTTCCATCGGGGTCGCTTATTCATCACACCACCGCCTTGTCCATCGGGGTCTCTTATACATCAGACCACCGCCTTTTCCATCGGGGTTTCTTATTCATCAGACCACCGCCTTTTCCATCGGGGTCTCTTATTCATCAGACCACCGCCTTTTCCATCGGGGTCCCAAATTGTCGACATCCGTCTTTTCCATCGGAGTCCAGACTCTATCAAAGCTTTTAAGTTTTACTCACACGTTTCCATCGTAGATTCGGCATCTACCGTCCACGCCATCGTCGTAATCTGACGTTTCGCCCAGCTCCCCCTCCCCCGCTTCACCAGCCACTGAAGCGACTCTCACGCTTCGACCGATGGGGCGGAGCCACCCGCTTACCCGGTCGAAGCGAAGCCGGTCCTCCAAAGGGCTCCCACGCTCAGGTAATAGAGCGGAGCTGCTCCTCCAGGCGGCTCGCACGCTCAAATAATAGAGCGGAGCTGGTCCACACGTCGGCTCCCACGCTTCGACTGACGGGGCGGTGCCACCCGCTTGCCCGGATCGAAGCGGAGCTGGTTCTCCAGGCGGCTCCCACGCTCTGCCGAATAGAGCGGAGCTGTGGCTGCCTGTTCCGCGTCCGTCGAAAAAGTGACGAGTTCACTGTCATGCATGCGCTTTTATACTCGAAGAACATGTACTGTTAGCGATGCGGTAGTCGTACGTCATTTCGTTTATTTTGCTTTCAATTTGAGCATTGTATGCAGTTCAGCTAAATAGGTTTTAGATTCGAATGCAGGTGGTCCGTTTTTTTTTGTAAATAATTTAAAGAATTATTTTTTCCTTTTTAATTTATTTATTTTTTTTATTTCTTGGTTATTATTTTTAAACATACAGAATTTTCATTCACGCTGGTACATACATATACTACAGAGACTTCAGTCTACTCTAGAACGTAACCGTGTACAGACGTTTTCTTCTAAATACCCGGATACTAAAGAAACCCTTCACCCTTCACAGTTAGTTTCGCCTACTTGCCTTTCTCCTGTTCGTTAACCTGTGATTTGGTTTGGTCTTCTGGACGTACAATAGTCAGAATGCAAGTCAATGTAGGGAAGGGGGAGGAAATGATGATACAATCACTCGCCCACTGCAAGCCGAATATACCTCTGCACTTGCCACGAGTTCATGCGGAATTTGTTGGAATTTTTGGGTTAGGTTCGAGAGGCAGAGGTCCGTCTTGGTTAACGAGCTGCCAATGTGATAGATAGGAGAAAGCAACTGATGGAATTTCTAATTGGATGTTTGGAAACGCGCTTTATAGTTCATTTCCAATTCTAGCAGATTACTGTTAGAATATTCAAGTTGAAGGTATAGGAATTGAGATGGAAACGGTATGGAAGTCCATTTCCAGTTCTAGCGATTGCTAGAACATGAGAAATATAGAGAAAAATACAAAGTAGGAGAATGGAACGGACCTGGGATTGAACCCACGACCTCCTGCGTATGAGGCAGAAGCAGTAGCCATATGACTACCAAGCCCGCTGCATGTGCTACTTTTCAACCTAGTCGACAAACCTTTGGTTACGCGTGTAGACTCTAAGGTCTTACTTCTGAGATTTCTTGGCTAACGCAGAACATATCTAGTGATCACATTCTATTCTAAGGACCAGAAAGGGCATGTATCAATTTTGAAACAAGTTGATAGACTTCTGGTTACGCATGAAGAAAAGCGCAGAAAAGATAAACATCATCATTTAGATGTAGTTGACTTATACCAGAGAGTGTTACCTTTCATATTACGTTGATGAATGATGAAAAATGCGTTTGGAAATTGTTGGAATTCACTTTTGAAATTGTATTGATTTTAATGTGTGCTCTCGACTATATGGGACAATATTGGGGCAGTATGAGCCACCCATCCAAACGTTTTTTAAGAAAAGAAAAGTGTCCTGTTACAGATGAATATGATATTTCTACTATAGTTTGGAGTATTCCATACAAAATGAAAATAATAAGCCACACAACAACGGACGAAACCGATTTGCCACTTTTCAATTGGTTTATGGTAATTTTTTGCTGTTCCGATCGCAGTCATACCGTATTGTAATTCTGTAATAAATCTTACATAAACGATAATATTCTTGTATTCAGCAACTTAAATTTGAACTTGTTCGCATATTAAGGCCTAATATGTTGCTCTGTGCAGGTATGTCCATACTGTCCCATAGAGAGTGGTTTTGGTAAAAACAATGTTTTATAAATTCAGATTTGTTTCAGCACAAACCTGTGTGCACAATATTTAATTATAATAGATTTAATTATAATAGATAATAGTAATAGTGGTGCATTTTTGACCAGTATATTAATCAGTTTTGTGACAGAATCTTATTTATAAAATTCAAATCTTATAATAATTCTGACTATGCAGCGAAAAATTACATTTTCAAGAGTTTTTTTTTACGTTTGGATTGAATTTTAATGCGGTTTTCTCGTTGAGGCATATGTGGAGCATTCTCTTGAAGATCATATAAGCAAAGCTCAAATTGAGGGTGGCTCATATTGCCCCGTATGTTCATATTGCCCTACTGCCCCTTGTTGGCCAGAGTGGACACTCAACACGAGGACAAACGCAAGGAATAATTCGACGTGAGGAAACCGTGAAATAAATATCGGAACGAGCGCGATAAGAACAACGTGTTATTTATTTGGCTACTTGTAATACATACACAAAAGATAAAACTCAAGATCTGTATATCTACAGTCCGTGCTGCCAGTATACATGATTCTGTGTATCAGCGCTTAAGGCGTACTTATACTAACACTCCTCCTCGCTGTGTCACGGAACAAGCCCGAGCTGCACGGCGAATTGTATCATCTTCTTCGGTCCTAATGGTTTTGTGAATAGGTCCGCTAACATCCGATCAGTAGGACAGTATTCTAGCTTAATGACATCACGAGAACACAGGTCTTTCGCATGGTGAAGTTTCGTGTCAATATGTTTACTTCGCTTGCTTTGTCGGTCGAGTGACACGAAGTCTATGCAACTACGGTTGTCTTCAAAAATGATCGTTGCTTGCCGTGAGATAACTCCCAACTCGTGCAACAGCCTCCGCAGCCATACCGCTTCTGATGCCGCTTCCGAGAGCGCAACATATTCAGCCTCCATAGTCGAGGTTGTTACGCAACCTTGCTTTCTACTTGCCCAACTGACTACTGCATTCCCGACGAAGAAAACAAAACCACTAGTCGATTTGCGATCTGCCGAATCTCCAGCCCAATCTGCGTCGCTGTATCCGGATAGAATTAGGTCCTTTGATCTGTCGCTGGTTAACTTCAACTCATACTCAGAGGTGCCCATCAGATAACGAACGACTCGTTTTAATTCTGTCCAGTCCCGCTGCGTTGGGTTAGACGATTTTCGGCTGAGTATTGATATTGCTACTGCTATGTCTGGTCTTGAGTTTAAAGCAAGATACAGTAATGCTCCAATTAAACTGTGGTACATAGTGTTGTTTGGTAGATCTTCACTCTCCTGCTGTTTCAAGTAGCCTTGGTCAAGAGGGTACTTAGAATTTTTCGCCTCCTGAAGACCGAACCGTTCTGCTATTTCTCTGATGGATGATTGTTGACTAAGGGAATAGAACCCGTTTTTGTCCTTACTCAACTTAATTCCGAGGAACTGGTTCACAGTTCCCAAACAAGATATATCAAAATGTCTCTTTAACTCTTGCTCCAACCAATCGAGATATCGATCCTCCTTGCATACGACGATCATGTCATCGACATATATGAGTACATAGATCCATTCACCGCTACGAAGTTGCTTCATGTACAGACATACATCCGACTCGGACTGACGAAATCCCATTTCGAGTAATATCTTTTTGACTGTAGAGTGCCACACATTCGCTGACTGTTTAAGTCCGTACAAACTACGATGAAGCTTGCAAACCATTTGTTCTTTTCCTGGAACTGCGTAGCCAGGCGGTTGTTGCATAAATACTTCCTCTTCGAGCTTCCCATTGAGATATGCGTTGCGAACATCAATATGCCTCACCTGCAAATTTTTATGCCCTGCCACCGTCCATAGCACGGATCCATTGATTCTTGTTGGTACATCCGACTGCTTCGCTGAAATTCTGCGGTTCCCTTTCCGATGTCAAAACAACACCCACCACAAATTCGTCATAATGTGATGGAAGCTGTCCTTGATTACTACGCTGAGATCTTCTGATGTTATCTAACTCGATAACAGGCTCTTGAAATAATTCTTCCATTCCAAAACACTCATCGTCAAAGTAAACCGTTTCATCGAAACCTTCGAACTCTGAATCCTCGGTGATACTATCCGCTTTCTCTTTCTCGAACGAGAAATCAATTTGAACTTCTTCTCTTTGATGGTCGTCATCTTCCTCCAGAACAACTGTCTTAGTCGGTTTGATTGTTGTATCCCTTGGCTTCACGATTCGATTAGCGATGTCTGCTTTCCTTTTTGACTGTTGTACTTTCAGCTGCTTATTAGATTCATTGAGTTGTAACTCCTCCTGAACTGTTGAACCGACTTCCAGAAATTTCGCGTCTCGGCTTATGGTGATTTTGTTGGTACGCTTATCCAAGAACCGGTATGCTTTTGAGCCACACGCGTACCCAACAAAGGTTAACTTTTGAGACCTGGTCTGCATCTTACGCCGTTTAGAGTCAGGGATGTAAACGTAAGCATCACACCCGAACACCTTCAAATGGCCAAGATCTGGTTTGTCGCCATTCCATAACTCATATGGGGTTTTGCTTACCGAACGTGATGGCAATCTGTTCTGCACATATGCCGCCGCTGCTATCGCCTCTCCCCAATACCGTTTTCCATATTAGCATCAAGGAGCATGCAGACAGCCATCTCCTGCAGGTAGCGATTACGGCGTTCAGCGACGCCGTTTTGCTGAGGAGCGTAACCTGCCGTAAGCTGCATCTCGATGCCCTCTTGTCGATAAAAAACTTTTAGTTCGTTGTTAACAAATTCTCCGCCGCGATCGGAGCGAATTACTTTCGGCTTCCTTTCAAATTTGTTCTCAACCAGTCTCACAAAATCCTTGATGCAGTCTTTCGCCTCTGATTTATCCTTCAGCAGGTAGATCACTATGTACCTACTATAATCGTCAATTAGCGACAGGAAATATTTGTTGCCACCCGGTGTAACGTTTGACATTGGTCCACACAAATCTGTGTGGATTAGGTCTAAGGGTCGAGAACTCTTCCGTAACGCATGTTGTGGATATGGCAGCCGAGCCATCTTGCCTTCTAGGCAACACTCACAAACGATCGATGCTCCGCAGTTGATCAATTTCAATCCGGTGACAAGATCTTCTCGCTGTAGCCGATCCAAGACCGTCGGATCACGATGGCCAAACCTGCGGTGCCAGGTATGTTGGCAATTCACAGTATGCCGCTGTCCAACCGCCAAGGATGTACATTCCTCTTCATTGAGCACATATAATCCACTCGATTTCACCTTGCACGACGACTTCATTAGACTTGTTCAGAACTGCAACGTCATTCTGCTTGAAAAGCACACTGTATCCACTGTCAGTTATTTTGCTTACTGACAAAAGTCCTGTGCTTACTCCGTTAGCCATTCGCACTGTAACCGCCGGTGCTTCCTCCAATTGCACGAAAAACTTCTCGTTGTTTGTCATGTGACATGATACACCACTATCAATCGTCCACAGTTTGCCCAATTTAACAGCTGCACAAGTGGCTTCGTCCTTCGCATCTTTCGCCGAGAAACAAATCGCCCCACGGTGCGTATCCGTCGCCTGCTTTGCTTTCTGCTGTTGAGTAGTTTTTCCTGGTTTACTTCCAGATGCACCTTCTGTTGCTTTGCTAGTAGCCAGCCACCTTCGACAATCTCGTTTGAAATGGCCGGGTTTTTTACAAAAGAAACATACTTTATCCTTGCTCACTTTGTTCGCTTTCAAAGCCTGCTCACCGACTACCATTGATCCATCTCGATCTTGTCGCTTGCGATATTCATCTAGCAACTTTGTTTTGATGAGCTGCATAGTTATGTCAGCATCCGGACGAGCTTCTAGTGCCGATATCAAGAAGTGGAATGATTCCGGCATGCTTCGTAACACCATGGCGATCATAAGCTTTTCGTCCAATTTGAGACCTGCACCCTCCAAACGCTTGAACAACGAATCCATGTCCAGAAGATGATTCTCCACATTTCCCGATTCACCGAGCTTCATGTCACACAGCCGGATCAGAAGTGACAGCTGTGACGTAATCGTTGCTTTCCCATGGTATGCTTTTAGTGCATCCCATACTGCTTTCGCGCTGGTGCAATTCTTTATAAGGGTGTACAGACTTTGCTCGATGCACAAGCCAATAGTTGCTTTCGCCTTCCTATCCGCACGACTCCATACGTCCGTAATTGGTGTCGGTACCTGGTCCACAATAACGTGCCACAGTTCCTCCCGAGTGAGAAACATTTCCATCTGGAAACGCCACGTTTCGTAGTTGCTGTTCCCGAGCTTCGTAATAGCAAACTTACTGGGATCCGCCATTTTGCTTACAACAACTTGTACCGACCGTCGAAGAAAAAAAAAGCGTCGACAATTCGTCCAAAAAGGACACTCCGAAACCACGATTTCCAATCTGGGCCAATAACCTGTTGGCCAGAGTGGACACTCAATACGAGGACAAACGCAAGGAATAATTCGACGTGAGGAAACCGTGAAATAAATATCGGAACGAGCGCGATAAGAACAACGTGTTAATTATTTGGCTTCTTGTAATACACACACAAAAGATAAAACTCAAGATCTGTATATCTACAGTCCGTGCTGCCAGTATACATGGTTCTGTGTATCAGCGCTTAAAGCGTACTTATACTAACATCCCTAATGGGGAAAGGTGTAAAGGGGAGGCTTTGCATGTACATTAGAGTGATTCAAATTTTGACTTTTTCGCTCCCCTATCCTTAAGCGATTGTTTTTGCTATTTTAATAGTCCTCCCAAATTTTTAGCTGATTTGGATGTAATTGGGTTGTGCACGTGCCGTTTGAAGGTTATATGAAAATTACTATGAGAATTGCCACTTATGTAAAAGATCGTTTAGTGAAGCAGCCCAGAATCTATTTGAATATATTTAACGCATCGCCATCATAGAATAGATCCTAAGCTGAAAGTCAGTTGTTGTTGCTGTTGTGTTAGGGCACGTTCTGAGCGAGGTTCGGAGAGAGCCTATCGCTGAAGATAGGAAAAGGGAATATAAAAGCTGTGCCTATGAACAGATCTGAAATAAAGATGAGTTAACTTTTGTACACCTTACTAGTCTGACGTGTTTACTTCTTCTTAAAGATTGAAACCCAATTATAGTTTTATACGGTGTCTATTTAGTCCTTTGGTATCCACCTCGTTATAATCCTCTTTGTAGTTATTACAGTTGGCGACGAGAAAAGTACGAAAAAGTGCAATTTCGAGACAGTTATTCACTCAAGTTCAATAATTGGAAAATATTTCGCCCTACATTCCCAGAGTTCAGCGTAAGTGAATTTTCCCTGGGAAGAGCTAGGAGATTTGCGCTGGAAAATAGCGTCATTTTGTAGTGCGAACGTTCGTTTTATTGTGTGATCTTTTGTTCCTCGTTTTCATTGTTAGACTAAAAAGCGTTTAGTGACTGCAGACAAAATAAAAAAAAACGAGTGAAAGTGTGTTATGCATTGATTGATTGTTTTTGCAGTTAGCAATTATCTAATCGAACGAATTTTTAAAAATTTCTAGAGATTTTTTTTGGTTTGAAGCATTTTAGCCTTTTTATGCTGGTGTAGTTTGTTTCATTTCTATATCTTACACCATTTTGTTTCTCTTTTATCTCCGTGCAGTTACTCCTTTTGAGAGGCCATTGCGAGAGTGAGTTCACCGTTCATCGATTTCATCGATCGCACACACACGACAGCCGAAGTAATCTCACGTCTCCCGCGGTGCCGGTGGCGCGAAGTGGTGTGCGGCATATACAGCAATTGAGTAACCTACAGTGTTTACACCAGACAGTGACAGACCACTGTTTATCACTACTACTACAAAGCGGCAGCCTGTGCAGTGCAGTATAGTTGCTTGGATTGTGCTGTGTAGAAAAGTGCATCCATTGTTCGTTCGGGCTGGACCGACTTGCCTCAATAGATCAGCTGTTTGCGACGACCAAGCTGAGTTGGTGCTTTTATATTGTGAGAGGTTGACTTTTGCCACGGGTGTTCTCTTGAACGTTATTTTGGTTGCCGCCGCAGAATTCTTTGAAGGTGAAGTACTACAGTGTTCAAGGTACGTGACTTTATTTTTGCTAGTTTTGGTATTTCTTGTATTGTGACCAAATTTTGAAGAAGTGTGATATTTTATTAGTTGAATTTATTTCGTGTTTTCGATTTGTTTTTATTTTTAATAAAGAATGTCGGTGTCTACAACCATCGTGCCATACCTGCCAAATTCAATTCCATTCGCGCAATACGTTGAACAGCTCGAATATGTATTTCTGAATAACAATGTCCCGGAAGAACGCTACAAAACATCATTTTTAGCCGTGTGTGGCGTTACGGTATTTTCTGAAATCAAAAAACTTTTTCCCGGTCAGGACGTAAAAACCCTATCTTACCAGCAGATTACGGAACAACTTAAAAAGCGATTTGACAAATGTGATTCGGAAGTGATTAATAGTTACAAGTTTTGGAGCAGAAGGCAGAGTAGGAACGAAAAATCGGAAGATTTCGTGATAGCGGTAAAGGTTTTGGCTGAACAATGTGGGTTCGGTACCTTTAAAGATAGGGCTATACGGGATCTTTTGGTAATAGGTGTTTATAACCGCGAGATTCAAAAGCGTTTGTGTGACGAAGACGATTTAACTGCTGCTAGGGCGGAGAAACTTATTTTAAATCATGAAATTTCTAACATACGAACAAGTGTTTTGAAGGATGACGATGATCATACTTCCATAGTCGCTCGTTTAGGTAGAAAGGAAGTTCGTTCTTGCTCTAAACAAAGGTATCGCGGTAGAAGTAAAAGCGGTAATCGCAGCGTTTCGTTTTCGCCCAGGCATAAATTTGGAAGATATGGGGACCGGAGGTATGATTCAGAAAAACCGACGTATTTGTGCTCTTTTTGTAAAAGGAAAGGCCACACACGGAAGTTTTGTTATAAGTTGCATGGTAGAGAGCAGTTTCAGGCGGATGTCAAATTCTTAGGATCTCCAAAAAAGATCGTTGGTACTAGCACAAAAGGAAGCGGAAATTTTAAGAGACCGGTATATACAGACGAGGAAGACGAAGAGGACTTGCCCTGTATGATGATTTCCTCTATCAATCGCATAAATGAAGCTTGCCATGTAAAGGTTTTTGTTGAGAAGAGCGTTTTAATGATGGAGATTGACTGTGGCTCGGCAGAGACCGTTATTTCTGAAGAACTATTTTTGAGGAATTTTGAGCATAGTAAGCTCTCATCTTGTAACAAGAAATTGGCAGTGATTGACGGCAAGAGATTAAAGGTTCTTGGGAAAATTAGCGTCTCGGTTCAGCTGAAAGGCAAAAAGCAGCAGCTTTTCATGATTGTGCTTCGATGTGACAACGATTTTATACCATTGATGGGCCGCACCTGGTTGGATTGTTTTTATGCTGGATGGCGGGACATTTTTTCGAATCCGAGGATTAAAGACGAAGGCATTTATAAGCTCGAAGAAGAAAGCGTGATCGAAGAGTTGAAAAGTAAGTTTTCAACTGTATTTGATGGGGATTTTTCAACTCCAATAGTTGGGTATGAAGGAGATCTTGTTTTGAAAGAAGATAAGCCTATTTTTAGAAAAGCATATGGGGTACCGCTAAGACTGCGAGACAAAGTCAATGAGCATTTAGATTCCTTAGAGAGAGACGGGGTAAGTACACAGGTAGAAACCAGCGAATGGGCCTCACCGGTGGTAATTGTGATGAAGAAGGATCAAAACATCCGTTTAGTGATCGATTACAAGGTTTCAATAAACAAGGTCATAATTCCAAATACCTATCCATTACCTGTTGCACAGGACATTTTTGCCTCTAAAGGTTTTTTGGATCTAAAGGATCTAAAGTTTTTTGCTCACTTGATTTAGCTGGTGCTTATACGCAGCTTTTATTATCGCCAGCCTCTAAAAAGTTTATGGTAATAAACACAATTAAGGGTTTATATGTTTACAACCGTCTGCCACAAGGAGCATCATCAAGTGCATCCATTTTTCAAAAAGTTATGGACCAAGTCCTTCAAGGCCTGGAAAACGTGTCTTGTTATCTGGACGATGTTTTGATTGCGGGAACTGATTGGGAGGATTGTAAAAGAAAACTTTACCTAGTACTGGAGAGATTGGAAAGAGCTAATTTAAAGGTTAATTTGAAAAGTGCCAGTTTTTGTGACAGAATTGCCATTTTGGGGCACATTTTGACGGATAAAGGATTATCCCGTGCCCGCAGAAAATCGAAACTATTCGGGAAGCAAAAGCGCCGCGAAATGTATCAGAGCTCAAGGCATTCTTGGGTTTATTGAATTATTATGGCAAATTTATCCCCAATCTTTCTTCCCGCATCAAGTGCCTTTATGGTCTTTTAAAGAAACATGTGAGATATACTTGGACGGACGAGTGTGAACAAACTTTTGAGGATTGCAAGAAATTTCTTCTTCGGCCTTGCTTGTTGGAGTATTTTGATCCCAAGAAGCCAATAGTTGTTACCACAGATGCCTCGAGTTATGGACTAGGAGGGGTGATATCACATATCGTAGGTGAAGAGGAACGCCCTATTTGCTTTACATCTTTCAGCCTAAATGATGCCCAACAAAAGTACCCCATCTTACATTTGGAAGCTTTAGCGGTTGTTTGTGCAGTTAAGAAATTTCATAAATTTCTTTTTGGGATGAAGTTTGTAATTTACACTGATCACAAACCATTAATCGGAATTTTTGGCAAGGAGGGCAAAAATCAAATTTCAGTAACGCGGCTGCAACGTTATGTTATCGAACTTTCTATTCATGATTATGAAATCATATACCGACCTTCTTCCAGAATGGCAAATGCAGATTTTTGCTCACGTTTTCCCCTTGCACAGCCTGTTCCGAAAGTATTGGATCGTGAATATGTAAAAAGTTTAAATTTTACAGAAAACTTTCCCCTTGACTATAAACAAATTACTAAAAAGACCGTACGAGATGAGTTTTTGGTGAAAATTACGGCATATATTAGGCAAGGCTGGCCAGATCGCATGGATAGAAGGTTCAGGGATGTTTACTCTCACCACCAGGAATTAGAGGAAGTAGAGGGATGCGTGTTATTTCAGGACCGTGTCATCATTCCAGTCAATTTAAAGTCAAATGCGTTGGAACTGCTGCATAGGAACCATAGCGGCATAAACAAAATGAAGCAACTGGCCCGCAGAACGATGTATTGGTTCGGGATGAATAGGGATGTGGAGGAGTACGTTGGATGCTGCAGGATATGCAATCAAATGACCCCAGTTACGAGACCAGCAGCATATTCTCAATGGATCCCGACCAACAAACCGTTTAGCAGAGTGCATGCAGATTTTTTTCATCTGGACCACAAAACATTTCTGGTGATTGTAGACAGTTACACAAAGTGGATTGAGCTGGAATACATGAGAACTAGTACGGATAGTAAAAATGTGATTAAGGTTTTCCTCAATGTATTTGCCAGGAACGGATTGCCTGATGTGTTGGTCACAGACGGTGGACCACCATTTAATTCCAAGGAGTTCGTTGAATTTTTCGAAAAGCAAGGGGTGTATGTGATGAAAAGTCCGCCTTATCACCCGGAAAGCAACGGGCAGGCAGAACGCATGGTTCGATTAGTGAAGGATGTTTTTAAGAAATTTTTATTAGACCCGGAGATGAAGAAGCTCGAAACAGATTTACAAGTTTCATATTTCCTTTTAAATTATAGAAACACTTGTCAAGAGGATGGGGCCATTTCCATCCGAAAAACTCCTTTCATACAAACCCAAGACACTATTGGATTTGATCAATCCCAAAACTAATAACAAACACAATTTAAAAGCAAGGCATGATGACTCTTCACCCGTTATCTCTACAATTACTGACAATTTCAACGACCAGTTCGTTAATCTCAAAAGCGGTGACCTGATCTATTACAAAAACGCTAATAAAAGTGACATCAGACGATGGTTACCAGCAAAGTATATTAAACGAATTTCTCCAACTGTTTTTCAGATATCGCTCGGAGGAAGGTTGATTGCGGCACACAAACGACAGATTAAAATTTCCGACGATCATAGCCGCAAATCCGTTCCACGCTTCGTGTTAAGCGGAGAAAATGAGCATATTAATTCAAGAAAGCGAAGGAGAGAAGTCGATAATGAAGATGACGGATGCACATCCGATCAAGAGCCTGATTTTTATGGATTCCCGGCGGAATCGTTTATTTTTAGAGAAGATTCTCCGATCGGAGATCAAATAGATAGGCATGAAATTAATCAGGATACCAAGCAAATTAGAAAATCCAGTCGAAATTCTAAAAAAAAACGTAAAGGTGATTTTTATTATTATTATTAAGTTTATATAATCATTAAGGACCATTCGAAATGTTTATCAGGGTCTGATTTCGAAGTTTATTTTAACATTGATATTGTTTCATTCTTAAAGGAAGGAGGAGTTGTTGTGTTAGGGCACGTTCTGAGCGAGGTTCGGAGAGAGCCCATCGCTGAAGAGAGGAAAAGGGAATATAAAAGCTGTGCCTATGAACAGATCTGAAATAAAGATGAGTTAACTTTTGTACACCTTACTAGCCTGACGTGTTTACTTTTTCTTAAAGATTGAAACCCAATTATAGTTTTATACGGTGTCTATTTAGTCCTTTGGTATCCACCTCGTTATAATCCTCTTTGTAGTTATTACAGTTGCGAAGCAATCTGACTTTTGTTAGCAAAACTATAAAGAAAACAGAAATGCTCATTATTGATATTGATGTTATTCTTTCACGTGTTAAATTGAATTTCCCACAATTCAGTATTTCCCTAATAACTTTTGTTGCCAGCATCAAATCGTTTAGCAACAACGACGATATTTTCCCTTGTTAAATTTTCTATGTTGCTAACGTATTCATACATTTTTAGAGCTTAATGGGCAATGATGGGGAACGGTTTTTCACAAAAGTTACTGTTTTCATAGTAATTTTCATACAAACTTCAAACTGCATGTGCTCAGTCAAATTACATCCAAATTAGCTAAAAATTTAGGACGATTATTAAAATGGCAAATGCTATCGTTTAAGCATAGGGGAGCAAAAAAGTCAAAATTTGAATCACTCTAATGTACATAGAAGTATAACTATTCTAATCGATTTTAGTGTAAGAAAAAGTTCAAAATAAAAAAATGTAAAAGCTATGAGATTTCCAATTTTTGGCTACCCCGAAACCCTTGTTGGGCTTGTTTTGGTTTTGGTCATATAATTGTTAATAGTGATAGTAGTAATAAATAAATAAATTTTCCCATGATGGAATTTCTTTCAATATGAAAAAATAAACTCTACGCTTGGTTCGCTTATTATAAAAAAATAAAGTTCATTTATTGTAACCAACATTAATCAACTTGTTGTTTGGGCGTTTATTGCACAGCGCGTACAGTAGTTCTCGTTGATTGCTACTAAATGGTTGGCATCAAATTCATAATAAATTTTAAAACTTGACCTAATATCTATTAATTGTCTACAAATTGCGAACGGTTGGTTGACGAACTTGCTTAATTTACGATTATTGTCACCTCTGAGATGGATAAAAACAATCAACGTGAAAACAAACGACAATTTTATTTTACATTTTTTGTTGCTAGATCGTTGTTCAAATTATTGTTCTGTTTCGTTGGCACTTTGAGCACATAAAGGTTTCACTTCAGAAATATGTAATCGGAATAGGAATATGCATTTTGGTACTTTGCTTGGGATAAATGTTTAAAACATTCCATTTTTAGAATACTTTACACGAAGTATACTTAAGAATACTCCACAAGAAGTTTCCATACGAGAATTTAAGAGTTAAGTTTCTTCCAATAGGTGGGTATTTGAATCAGTACGAAGAATATGGTCTGATGGACTTTCAACATTTTGGTGAATGTAATGATTGATGTAAATGTAAATTACGAGTTATGCAGACATATACATCTTACTTCTTGCAATTCTTATGTTTCTTTATAATCGAACTATCTGTCCCGGATATGAAGCGGAATTAAAATTCTTGAAAAACCCACATGATCGAAAATGATTTGTTTTAAACATTTAAATATAACAGATATCATATATCAGGATGCTTGATAGCAGATGAGCATAATGGCAATCATTACCAAATAAGTACTTCCGAAAAAACAATATCGTTTGGTAAACGAGCAAGTAATGGAACAAATCTATGACAACTGTTTTCGATTTGAAATCCTTGGGTAAGTAACGATTCGTTTGCTTCACTGTTGCGATTGGCATTATTGCTAGGATTAGGATTGAGCAAATGTTTTCCTTCGTTTTCAACTATATTTACAATTGGTTTAGAACTACAGAATTTATGCATTATTTAACAAAATAGTACAGTTTTAGTTGAATGCTATTCACTTTGCGTTTGCTTTGGCTAGCCGCCGTCAGAGGACAAGAAGCACCTTCGATTCGAGATTTGCGTTGGATGGTTTCCCTATAGAATATCTAAGTCTCCAAGTCTTTTCTAAGGTTTTCATTTCGCTATTTTTGTATCACTGTTGTAAGATTTACTGACGACTGACGGGGCTTCCGAAAGTTTTTTTTTATTTTGCACAAACATCATAATTTATTACACGATAACTTAAACATATTTCATAAATTAAGTTTAGCGAAGTTTTAATGCGAAATAAGTGGCAAATTTGCTTGCATTAGATTGCAGTGCTTTTGATCTTGTTTCCAATTGAATGCGACCCACTCCCAGACGGATGCCTAATACAGAATTTACATTCACTTGTCAATTTATAATGATCTAAAGGCTATATGGAACCCCTTAATTGTGTTTTATTGGCAAGCTTTATCATGACAGAGCAAAATAGCATTTTTGAAAATGCTAAAAACCGTTTAAAAATTCCGTTCTGAAATGCAAATAATGATGATACTATCTATTGTAGCGAGTCACCTGCCTATAGCAATGGCCGTATCTGAAAAACGATTTGATCATATTTATGTTGATCTTTTATATAAAAATATCAAATAATTTCATACTAGTTGACCCTGCAGACGTTTTCCTGCATAGTGACGAAAATGCACGTTGTGGATTGCCCATGCAAAATTTCCATACGAATCTTAATTTTCGTTCTTCATAATTTACTAACTTACTCGTGATTTTCACACGAGGAAATACCATATAAATCCGTCGGAAACTATAACAAACGTTTCTGCTGAAGGAATGAAGAAAACCAATCCAGGGTGCGGATACGAACATTCTATATGCTGAAGTACAGTCACCTCTGCACATCTCGATATTCTCAATCCAGTTGAAAATCGGAATTGGGGGATAGCGAAGTTGGATTTTTTCCACAATCCGTACGTTAAACCTAACTTCGGAAGTGGTGCGCTGTTTTCATATCCCGAAGCGCTATTCAGCGCACCACTTCCGAAGTTAGGTTTAACGTACGGATTGTGAGAAAACTCCAACTTCGCTAGCCCCCAATTTCGGGTTTCAACTGGATTGAGTATATTGAACGGACCATCGAGATAGGAAAAGATCGAGGAATGGAACGATAATTTCAATGGGTACTAGATCCATAAAAGCTCGTTGCTATGAAAAACGACAACAAAACAAATGTCATTTCTTTTTGTTGATGTGTTTGTTACTGTCCAAAGAAGGTCTAGTAGCCTAAGAATTTGTACATATCGACATAGGGAGAGTAAATCCTGAACAAAATATGATCAGAACCCAGATCAGATCAGAACACATCGAGATAGAGGGATATCGAGATAGGGAGGTTATCAAGATGTAGAAAGCCAACATGTATGTAGATTGAAAGGACCGAGGAAACTATCGATATAGGTAGAAATATCGAGATATAGAACATCGAGTTGTAGAGAGTCGACTGTAATAAAAACTAGATATCGAAGAGATAATATTTCGGCAATTGAACTGTTACATAAGTGAATAAAATAATATAATACGGAATACGTGATGGAAACTAGTTCTACTAAAAATCGTCGAAACGTGAACACGTGGTTATTTTGATACCAGGAGTTGGGTGTTACGACAGGATTAGACGCCGGGGTTCATTTCGCTCAAAAAGCGGCCAGCGAGACCTGAACCCTTTGAATTTCAATGTCTAGAGTATGTTGGAGCCAGCGTCTGCTCAAAAACATAATGTTTTTTTGTGCAAATCCTGAGGCGAAATCTGGTGTGGTTAAGCTCAAGGATAAAACAGTGAACTTTTTAAAAAAGATATGCTTTCTTGTGAAGTTGAATGAAAATGAGATGAAATATTTTTGTTTTGATCTGTTTATCGGTTTATTCTAATGTAGCACTTCAATTATCGGACCCTGTAGTATCCAGTACGTAAGTTGAGATTGCTCAGTTATTGTCTCGATTATTGTTACCGTTACCATCTGAGAACGTTTTTTCGAATGCACTCTTGAAACGTCAAGTTATTGATTACAGCAGTTTTATTTCGTCCGAGTGAAGCTGCATCGCGCGTTGGTTGTAGTAAAGCACGCGGTTTGAGGTAAGGTAACATGTGGAATTCTGAAGTGCGTTCGGTGAAGTGTTTCCGTTGCGAGAGCTAACATGGGGAGATGATTTTGAGATCGGTGGGATTCCACTCGGCATTCGATCAGCCTGAATGCTCGTCCTTTGAATCATCAATTCGTTGATGACGATCGAAGAATAGTAGGCCAATGTAAACACGGCACAGATCGTCTCTTGTAAATGTTGCAAAGAGGAAGTGTAAACTGGCATGTTTTGTGTTCAGTTCAAGAATCTGCTGGTTCAAAAAAAGCTATGCAAACGAAGCAAACTGGGCCACAACAACCACCGAAGAAGACGACGGTGTAAAACCCCAGAGCGCCAAATCTGTCACCTCATCATCGGTGAAAAATGCCTACGCTTTGCGCGGATTCGTCGACAGAATGAGAGAGTTGGACGACGGTTCAACACACGCCGACTGGAAGATGCCACGGTTGAAGAACTGGAGACTCGTGCTGCAGATATTCCGGAAAATGGCAGCGTGGAAGAGCAATGGAATCTAGGCGAACGGTGCACCCACAGAAAACACTAGATCACCGATGAGATCTGGAGGAAGCCAGAAAAGCATAGAGAAGTGAAAGCCGCGGTAGAGTGAAAAAAAAAATACCAGAAGAGCCAGAGTCTTAGCCCGTCAACAACACTCGGCTCTGGAGAAATGAAACGCTTATGTCGACGGGATAATCGAGCGTGGAAAGATTCTCTCACCGATGAAGGAGACATTTGCCTCCTAAACGATATCTCGCGACGGATCGGTGCCTGTGACCAGCTGAAACGCCAGTTCGAGCACATCAAACACAAGTTTCAACCAGGGAATCTTCACCTCGGTATGATGTGCCCGTCAATACCGAAGCTCCATCACTGCTAGAGATTCAAACGGACATCTAGAGCATGAAATCGAGAAAACCCCTAGGGGTCGATCGCATATCTGCCGAGACGCTCAAAACTGACTCCATGACATCCGCTCAGCTAATACATTGTTTAATTTGCAATAAGTGGAGTACTGGAGCTATCCCGATCGACTAAATGCAGGGTATCTTAGTTGGGGTGCCCAAGAAGGGAGACCTGACTGTATGCGGTAACTGACGAAAATTGATGTTGCTGTGTACTGTTCTCAAAGGCCTATGCATTGTTATTCTAGCCCGAATTCAGGAGAAGATCAATGTGGCACTCCGGCAATATTGCACCCGACAGCATAGAAACTAGATGAAATGGTAACTGTCGTACGCTAAGCTAAACATCAAGTCTTTTTCGCCCGCTATATGGACATCCACAAACGTCGAATCTAAAACTCACCAAGTAGGAGTTCACGGGAAACTGGATATGCATGATCGAGGATATAACAATAGCAGAAATTCTATCTTCCATCACGTCCTCGGTCCCACGAGAATTGTATATCCGGATGTTCAACATCATCCACAGTGATTTAATCTTGCTTCTTAATGAAGTACTGACTAACAATCTCTTCCAAACCTTCGTTAAGGGTATCATAGTGAAAAAGAAGGGAAGTAACAGCACAGTACCAACGCAGCCTATCAGTCCATGTCGCTACTCAACAGCGATTATAAACTGCTCTCTCGCATACTGAAAAACAGGAAGGAATGCATTATTCAGACCCACCGCATTTTCTTAATCGCCGTCACGTCGGTACGCTCATCAGTTTCGATCGGGTGCAGCACTCGTTCTTTTTTTTGACACCATGTGGTCGCTCGGATTCAACGTGGAACTCATCTCTTTTCTCTAGAACATAGACAGTCGGACTACATTCCGGCTGTTTATCAATGGGCTCTTCTCATTATCGTTTGAGCTCCTCTGGTGTATCAAAAAGATTTTCCATAGGAATTGCGGGAGAATTAGAAATGCTATTTCTATGTGAAATAACTTCGATTTTTAATTCCAGATAAATTGGAATAGGGCACCTGAGCTATGATTTTTTCTACCAGTCAATATACTGGGATCGGATATATTATCTGGTAGACGAAAAGCATTCTGAGCGGAATCTTTCTAGGCTTCTGAAATGAATCACAGAAGGATTTCGTTAAAAAACCAAAAAGACTTCAACCGGAAGTTTAAAAATATTCTGTTCTGATGTTCAAATGTTTCGTTCCAAGGCTTCCGTTTGGGAACTCAAAATTATTTCGTTCGGAGGTGCATATAATTCCGTTTGCAAGCCCAAAAAGTTCGGTTCAGAAGCCCAAAAGAGTTGAGATCGAAGCCCAAAAGAATTGCCAATAAAAGACCAAAAGGATTCCGTTCCGAAACCAAAATAATTGCGTACAGATACCCAAAGAAATTCCATTCGGATTTTTTCTTGGAAGAATTGGGATTCAGAATCGACTTCTTTTGGACTTATTTGGGTTCCGAATAAAAATACTTCTATGCTCCGCAAAATTAAAAGTTTTCTTTTTTCTCGCAATACCCAAAGCTGACCCCATGTCATCTGCTCAAATGTTGCGCCGTTTATTTCGTCAGGGTATGTACTCATCTGTAAAAACAGAATCCCTTGATTTTCAGATTTTTTCCAAATACTTTACATTGATTTTCAGGTAATATACAGATTTATGCAGCTAATTAAACCTTTCAAATAAGTAAATATTACGAACGATTTTCAAAAGAAATTATGTGTGGCCTCACAACACCTTGCTTAGGCCGGCACCGGTAGAGCCAGAGTCCTGGTAATGATGAGGCAACAGTATTTTTCATTGATAATTTTGCGTCAGCAGTAAGAACTATATTGGAAGGGTTAATCAGTTGAGCGATTAATCAATTAAAGCGTTTTCAGGCAGTTTCGAATACCAGTTACGAAATTATTTAATTTATTTTATTTAAGATTAAGTTCATCACTCATTTCAATTGTATTTCATCGTCTTGAAATTGTTTAGTGATTCATTGGAAAAACTACTACACCCAACCAGCGGATGGCAGATTTTAATACAGTTCTGCATAAAAACCTTGCAGAAACTGTATAATAATTGGGCATATACAAAATCTGTATTACTTCAATACAATTATTGTATTGAAATAATACAGATTTGTTATATTTTAACATATTTGTATAAAAAGCTTACAGAATTGTATATGCCCAGATTTTATACAATAATTGTCAGATTTGTTTTTCGGGTGTACGAATTATTTCTTCCTTCCTTTCAATTCCTAAGTTACTTAAGAGATTCTTCATGAAATACCTTCAGGAATTCCTTCACAAGCTCATCCAGAAAATGCTTCAGCCATTCCATCAAAAATGCCTTCATGAATTCCATCAGTTATTTCTCCAATTATTCAGTCGAAAATTCCTCCAGGGATTTCTTCGGAAAATCCTCCGGAAATAAATTCAGAAATTGCTTCACAGAGGGACTTTTAAGACTTCCTTCGGAAATTCCTCCAGGAATTCATTGGGCAAATCTTTTACAACAATTTTAGAAAAAATCTCAATTAAGTTTTTAAAAAGAGAGATCGACAGGAAGATTTGTCAGGATTTTTTTTTGGCTCTCTCAGTCTTATGTAATCAGAACGATATGTTTTGTTTTGCCCGACGCTTCGGCCTTTTTTTTTAGCCTTTTTCAAGGGTGAAACTGTCTACGGTAGAACGATAGACTGAGAAAGCCAAAAACATCTATCTCGAATAATTGTTCCTGAAATTCCTTTCATTAACAACGTGGACAGTTTAGGAGTAGGGAATGTATGGCGATTGTCTACGGTCCATACAAAATTTAAAAAATGTATATTGGCAGTTGTCCATGCTAAGGGAGGGTCTACATTAAATTGACCAA
>NW_026943772.1:0-27000 GCF_024139115.2 Armigeres subalbatus | reverse complement strand
TGAAAACTTTTCTATGTAAGCAAAAGCAAAATGTCGAATGATATGTTAAGAATATGCTTCTGAACTAAAATTTAGAGTCTACACGTTCGGAAGCCTTCATTTGAGAGACATGAAGGTTTTTTTTCTGAAAAGCTCAGTTGCTTCGTTGCGAAAAAAATGGAAACATCTTTCTACGCTTTTCGAAAACTTCCTTCTAAGCATCTTGGAGTACTCCTCTCAAGATGATTGGAAACCTCATTTTAAGAGGTTCGGAAACCTTCTTTCAAGAGGCTGGTAAGCCTACTTTCAAGAAGCTCGGAAGCTTCCATTCAAGAGGCCCGGAAACCCCCATCTCTCCTTGGAATTCATATTTCTAGAGGCTTGGAAGCCTACGTTCAAGAGGCTTAGAGGCGTCATTTCAAAATGCTTAGAAGCCTCCTTTCAAGAGGCTTGAAAGCCTCTCTTCAAGAGCTCGGAATAATGAAATTTCTGCCAACTTTATGGAAAGCCATAATTATATTCCGCTAATTTTCAGTTCAATTTTTCATATATCTTATGAGTTAAACTTATTTTCATTTACAGCAAAAAATAGGGGGTACCTCAATTAATTCAAAAGTGCGAAGAAAAAGGTTTAGAACCGCTGTTCTATAACGTTTGCATATTTTAGACTGAGGGGTTTGGTATTGATTTCAGAATAGATAGAACTGATAAGGTAATCCTATATTACCCCTTTTGTGGAGTTTATTCTGGCTGATGGCAAGCGGGAGCCACTTGGAAACCCTTATGCCGCTGTTTGTTCACTATATGTGGATGTCAGAAAAATTCTGAGACGCATCATGGCAGGAAATCGTACTTACTTTGGACTCCGCAAAACGCTCCGATCGAATAGAGTTCGCCGCCGTACCAAACTGACCATCTACAAAACGCTTATAAAACCGGCAGTTCTCTCGGACACGAGACCTGGACGATGCTCGTGGACGACCAACGCGCATTGGGAGTTTTCGAAAGGAAAGTGCTGCATACCATCTATGGTGGGGTGTAGATTGCGGTCGGTACGTGGAGGAGGCGAATTAACCACGAGTTGCATGAGCTGCTGGGAAAACCATCCATCGTTCACACCGCGAAAATCGGAAGACTGTGGTGGGCCGGGCACGTAGTCAGAATGTCGGACAGTAATCCGGTGAAAATGGTTCTCGACAACGACCCGACGGGAACAAGAAGGCGAGGTGCACAGCGGGCAAGGTGGATCGATCCGGTGGAGGACGATTTGCGGACCCTCCGCAGACTGCGTGGTTGGCGAAGTGCAGCCATGGACCGAGCTGAATGGAGAAGACTTGTATGTATTGCACAGGCCACTCCGGCCTTAGTCTGGTAATAAATAATAAATGGTCTAGGAGAAATGAGCGAAAATGGAGGGCTGTTCACAAAATTCTGTGGTAATAACGATATGGTGATCGAGGGACCGCTCTGTCCTTATCGACCGGTTCACAAGGTCACATGGGTCTCCCGTGACGGCTTAACAAAAAATCAAATCGACCACATCTGCATCAGCCGAGAGTGAAACCGGAGCCTTCTCGATGTACGGAATAAGCGTAGTGCCGATATAGCGACTGATAATCACCTCCTCATCGGCGAAATACGTCTGCGCATTGCGCGGACTCGTCGGCAGGAGGAGCGAGTTGGACGATGGTTCAACACACGCCGACTGAAAGATACCACGGTGAAACGGTCCTTCGTTGAAGAACTGGAGACGCGTACTGCAGATATTCCGGAAGGTGGCAGCGTGGAAGACCAATGGACCGCCATCAAGAATGCCTTCATCGCCACCAGCGAGAACAATCTGGGCAAAATCCGCACCCAGAAAAACAATGGATCACCGATGAGACCTGGATGAAGATAGAGGAGCGAGGGAAAGCCAAAGCCGCGATAGAGCGAACAAAAACCAGAGGAGTCTTAGCCCGTCAACGATACTCGGCTCTGGAGAAGGAAGTGAAACGCGCATGTCGACGGGACAGTGGCAATCAGTGGAGAATGTTAAAGGCTTCCAATATCTTGGTAGCCGAGTGGCGTGTCAGACAACGGTACCAAGATTGACAAAGGCCCGATCAAGAAAGCAAGGGCTGTCTTTGCGTCTTTGAGAAATATTTTGAAAAAACAGGCAGATAAGCGAATGCACCTCGATCCGAATTTCCAACTCTACAACGGCTACAGGTGTTCATCAACAAACGCCTGCGGTACACAATTCCGGATTCCGCACAACTGGATCTCAAACAACTTCGTTATCACCAGAGGCCGATAGCAACAGAAATTTGGAATCGGAAGTGGAACTGGATCGGCCCTGGGGCGTAAACAAGCATATAGATTGGAATACAGCGAGACATCGCAGCAGACGTGGTTCACAATGGCGAAGCTTCATTAAAGATATAAAAGAAGTCGACCGAAATCTAACTTGGCAACAGCTTAAAGCGATAGCTGAACATCCTTCATAATGGAGATCTTTTATGTTGGTCCTTTGCACCACCGGAGCTGTACAGGACCCATACTGCCGCTAACCGCAAGTCAGACTTATCTGTATATGGACGCCATATCCAGATAAGTCTGACTTGCAGTTAGCGGCAGCATAAGTGTAAGTAATTTTTATCGATTTATAACGTGGATTGGGCGTGAGCTGTAAATTAACTTATAGAAACCAAAAGAGATCCCAGGAAAACTAGCTGTGAATTTTATATCTCAAATTTGACAGGTGAGGCGCAAAACTTAGCACCTCATTAAACTTGTATCATTAACTAGAAGAAAGTTCCAAGCAACTTTCTTGCTTAATACTGTAATCTTTTCAAGTCAACTGCGCTGCTAAGGACGTACCTTGGTGGAACTTACAAAAGATGCGAAAAAGCACCCGGAAATTCTTTAATCAGGCTTAACGTATACAACAGTGGGAACAAGACAAAGAATCCATCACTACTTACAATATAGAAATTCGAAGATCAGAAAGGATAAACTCGAGGCACACTTGTGAAAACATTGAAAGTACTCCAGAAGCTGCAGATTGCAAAAAGTCCTTGCTTAAGATCGTGCCAAGACAGGCTATGAAACATTAGAAGTAATGATGCAAACAAACTTCCCATGTTCTATCAATAATTCACATGAAGACCAGAATGCATCCGTTTGAACCTTTTTTTAATCTAATTTTATTTACTAATTATCTAATGCTATCTAATACATGCATTCATCTCTTAGACTAGGTGTTGCGTGTTTTCTTAACACTATCATCCTTATTTGCTATGTTACATTTTTAGTTATCTATATATATAAAACAAAGTTGGCATTTGTACGACTGCGCATCACACAGGAATAGACAGCCCATTTTTTGCCAAATTATATTCGTTTTCTTCCTCTTTTTACGAGAAAAAAGTTATGATGAAATTTGTAATTGCTAGGATGGGCAGCACGAGGACTGCCAGAACAAAGGCCTCGGCAAGCTTGGCTAAGCAACGGCCTGCCGTGTGAGGCTGGGTGCTGCAAAGACCTCTTTTTAGGGCTAGCTCGGCCTGGAGAACCTCTTCGGTCTCAAGATCGGCTGGTGTGTACCTCTACTTCACTAATCAGACCTCGGATATGTGGGAGTAATTAACAAAATCTCGTGTTTAACAGTTGTTGGTTTATTACCCTAAATTTACATACTGTGTGGGTGTGTGTCAGAGTCGTGTAGTTATCAATCAATACCTGGCCGGCCGGCATACGACGGATGCGATGGTTTCTCGATGTGCGCGCCACGTGTTGGCAGATGAGTTCAGAAGCAGTTGGGGAAGGCGAGATGATCTGGTTGTCGGGTGGGCTGAATCAGCAGACGATTATCTCCAGGAGGTGGTCAATAGGACACGGTCTCACAAGACCGGTTTGGCTTTAATCAAAACTTCCGTCTACGACGGCTTGGCACCTGGGTAGTATGGATAGCACATACATAAAAACAGGCCCTAACAGGCAAATGGGCTTTAAACATTGTCTTCCTGAACTTGTAGGTTATCATACCTGATTCTATCTGTTTCACCTTAAGAATCCCTTAAATTCTGCTTTCTCATAAAAAGAGATGCTAGATGTAGTTATTCCACCACTAGAAGTAATTATTCCACTCTTCGATAACTTTTCGGTGCTCTAAAAGCTCTATCACGTCCTTTTCGGTTGGAGTTCACATGGAAAAAGAGGTCACCAAACCTCGAAAACTTTCTGTTCACCTCAACTTACTGCTCTATCTCCCTTTATGCATCCACTGAACTATATTTTATGTCTAATGTTTATTGTAGTGTGTCGTGTGCTTAACCTAAGTCCTAGGGGTATAGTTTTATGGCATTTTTATTTAAATTTAAGTGAGATTAGATTTACACGGAATATATATATATTTACAGATAAATAGGTAGGATGAACAAATTTAACACTAATTTACAGGCTTATTGTTACTAACGGTAACACTACCACATACTCCCTTTAGAAAATAGACTTTATCCATGATAAAGTCTATTTTCATTTAAACTTTACCAAACAAATTAAGCCCAGGTTTGGGACAGCACCTTTCGTGTTTAACTCGACTAATGAGAAAAGTAGCATTGTGAACGCGAAATTCAACAAAATAGTAAATTTGTTCCTGAAATTCGAACAAGTACCATTTTACGCGCTTTACCCTATTGCTTTTTCTGGGTATGTTTGTATTTGCTGCTATAAATTCAACTAATACTTTTCTCCGTTTTGCTTACTGATAGAGCTTCTCTCAAGCAACACAATAGCCATTTGCTCTCCAAATCGCTTTGTGCGGTACGCTGTATTAAGTGTTGTGGCAAAATACTGGGATAATTTAGTGTTCTATTGCGAAGTTAATCTACCAAAATTACCTCCTTATTGAGTGCGGAGCGGAACCGGTTAAATTTGCTGCTACGTACATTGATTGCCTGCATTTATCTGTTTTAATCACCCTGATCATTTCGACAATTTCAATGAGCACGCTACTCGCTTAGGGGCAATGGCAGAAGAGGGGGGCGCGGGCGATAGTATGGACTATGGACAAGGAAAAATATTTGCACTAACACCTAACACGCAAGCTTGAGCTTCTATCTAATATCTCTCTACTTGGTTTACTTTTAGCGATCGATCTTTATTTCATTACGGACAGTTGGACTGATTACGAACCATTGGACTGAATTGTTTATCTTGGACGAACCTATTATGACTTAGACAAACAACAAAATAAAACAAACCAGACGCTACTGATGTGACCCTATTCTATTTCGGGGATTCCGGGCTTAAGATCAGCAGCGGAGAATACCCCTATGTTCTTCCCCTGATCATCGGCAAGCTCATAAGAGTTAGTTCCTCTACGCGCGACAATTGTACATGAAACGTACGCTGGGCCTAATTTAGCATTATACGTATCTGCAGCAGAGGATTGAGTGAAATTACGACGATAGACGTGCTGGCCAACTTGGTACACCGGTGACGGTTTATTGTACCGAAGATTATAATTGCGACGACTGTGCTCATGTGCTTTCTCGAGATTCCTCCGAACGATGTCAGCGAGCTTACTATCGACAGCTTGCTTCTGCTCGATGCGTTCTTGGGGAGATAAATCTCTCACATCAACTTCACGACGGTGTTGATCGCCAGAAGAGACGATCTCGTGACCAAAAACTATTCGGTACGGCGAAAAACCGGTTGATGAGTGTAAAGTATTGTTTATCATATGCTCTACCTCAGAAATACGTGTGTCCCACAACCTCTGATCGGTTTTAACGTAGGTTCTTATTGAAGCATTGATACTACGGTTGAGCCTCTCCACCGGATTGGCTTGACTGTGGTGTCTAGCATTAGTCCAATGTTTCACTTGGTACCGTTCAAGAAACTTTTTAAAGTCATGACTGACGAAACTCGACGCATTGTCGGAAATGAGAATTTCGGGAACCGAAAACCGTCGGAACCACTGTTCCTCTAGGACTTTGATCGTTAGGCTGGTCGATATTTTTCGAACGGGTACTAACATAGTCCACTTTGAGTACAGGTCCATCATAACTAAGAGGTGCGCATTACCAGACCGACTTCTCGGCAATGATTGAATATAATCAATGGACAGAATCTGAAATGGTTTAGTTACTAGCCGGGGTTTACCCATTTCAGGGTGCTGCGAAACATTGGTGGGTTTTGCTTCTTTGCACATCCGACATTGTTGGACGTGCTTCTGAACTGACGCGGACATTTTTGGCCAAAAGTACAGCTTTCGACCTCGGTCTAGTGTTTTCTCGTAGCCGCTATGCAAAGAATTGTCATGCTCTTGCTCTAATACTTGACCACGTAAGTCAGAAGGAACACAGAGCTTCCATTGATGGGTGTAGTCTAATACATCGGTTTTAGTAGGAACAAGCTTATAAAGCTTCCCATCTTCGATTTTATAATCGAGGTTTCCCTCAGGAGACTCTCTCACTTTTCTTGTGAGATCGGAGTACCAGGTATCTTCTGAGCCCGTAACATCGAAACACTCGACGGCTCTCGACAGAGCATCGGGAATAATGTTATCTTTTCCACGTCGATGCTTTATCTCGAGATCGTAGCTCTGGAGCTCGATACTCCAGCGGCTCAATCGCGACGATGTTCGCCACTTACCGCGCATGATGTATGTGAGCGCAGATGCATCTGTAACGACAACAAAGTGTGTACCCTCTATGTAGGGACGGAATTTATCAATAGCGCACAGCACCGCTAAACCTTCCTTCTCAGAAGCCGCGTATGCTTGCTGCGCTGGCGTAAGCTTCTGAGAAAAGTAGGCGACGATCTTCTCACCGTCGTCGTGCTGCTGCGTCAATACTGCCGCTATCGCCGTATCGCTCGCGTCACTTTGAATTTGGAATGGTCGTGAGAAATCGGGATTGCAGAGAATAGGAGCAGCTACTAAACACTCCTTAATATTAATGAATGCTTTCTCCGCTTGCTCATTCCATACAATGGTTTTTGGCTTTTTGCGAAGCAAATTCGTGAGAGGCGCAGTGATCTCACTAAAATTGCTAATAAAGCGGCGGTAGTAATTCGCCATGCCTAAATAGCGTCGAAGTGCGCGAATTGACGTGGGTCGCTCATAATTCACGATCGATTCAATTCGATCGGGGTTCGGTTTTAAGCCATTGGGTGTGAGCAAATACCGAGATACGGAAGTTCATTGAGACAAAATTTGGATTTGTCCAAGTTGACAGACAGATTAGCGTTTCGGAGACGACGTGCTACTTCTGTTAAACTCTTTAAATGACCATCGAAAGTTTCGCTTACAATGACGATGTCGTCAAGATAAACGAACACTTCTGGTTCAAGTTCCCCGTACCCCAGTACTTCGTCCATCAGCCTCGAGAGGGTGGCAGGGCTATTGATGAGACCGAAGGGTAATCGGGTAAACTGATACAAACCTCTGCCTAACACCGAGAAAGCCGTATATCGCCTCGATTTGGGTTCAAGAGATATTTGCAGAAAAGCTTTCGTGAGATCGATTGTCGACAAATATCTACATTTCCCCAATCGACTCAATATGCGGTCCTGGTGAGGTAAGGGGTATGCATCGCGTTGGGTGCGGTCATTTAAACGGCGAGCATCTAGACATAGTCTTACCTCTCCGTTTGGTTTTACAACTGGTACGGTACTCAAAGACCAGTCGCTGTGACTTCTTTCAACGACCTGTTGAGCAATCAACGTGTCCAGCTCGCAGTTAATTTTCGATTGCATTAGCGGAGATGTTGGGTATGGGTTTATGCGTATGGGTGGTGAGTTCATAAACTCTTCTTTGATCTCTATTTTGTGAGTGATCAAGGGAGTCGTATCAAGATACTCTCCCTCTACCGCGATTTTAAATTGTCGTTTCACTAACTCAAGCTGATTGATCTGATGATCTGTGAGCTCGAGCTCTTTCTCGGCTGGTCAATCTCGTCTACCTCCACTGTCGTCTGTACTGTGGGACGAATATTGAAAGCTCTCCAAAATCGCCTGCTCCGAGAATCAATCGTCGGTGCAGTTTTGGTGCGACAATCATGGGAATAATTCTCACTTGGTTGTCGAAACAGACAGGTAAATCCACACAACCACTAACAGGGATTTTATTACCTGCTGCGTTGATTAGGGTGGTATTAGAAGGGCGTATTTTAATTTTAAGTGTTTGTAATAGTTTTTCGGCTCCTCTGCCTAATACAGAGCGTTCTGCCCCGCTATCGAGGAGGCCAATTATCTCCCTTCCCATTATTTGTATTTTTACGAATGGACGTGCGTCTCCATCGTTATATATGAAAAGCTCTTCCAGCTCTGGTGATTCGTATGAATCAGTATCGGAAAAAGGAATGAAGCCATTATCTCGTAAGCTTTGCGAAACGTCTGTATTGGAGGGATTTTGACGGAAAAATTCAACTTGCCCTCTCAAGCCGAATTCTCCGCGTTTTTTGAACAGACTGGGCAAGTACTAGTGAATACATTACTGAAACCACAAACTCGGCAGAATCGCTGTAGCTTCTCTTTGCATTCACTGTAGTGGTGCCCTGATTTTCGACAATTATAACACACGCCAATTGGAGGCCGTTTATAGTCTTCGGCTAAAAGTTTCAGCGTTCCACTACTCGAACCTTCCATCGCATCTGAGGACTTACTGTTCTGCCTGGCCTCTTTGCCATGGTCTGGTTGACGTGTTTTTTCGGATTCGGGTTTGGTAGTTTTGTTAAACGAATGTTTAGAGTTTTGAAATATTCGGGTAGGCATGTTATTCGACGAAGAATCCTTCTTGGATTTGTCTTTTGTCCATGAAATTTCGTTTACTTGTGGGTTCCTTGCCTTGTGGCTGTCAGATTTGTCGGTGGTACAAGTACCAGTTATTTTCGTCTACAGTACGACCAAAACGTTTGAGCTTAGACAAACTACGAATGTTTGCCCCAGTCATCGCATTTTTATATTCATGACGCATATTCCTCCAAACGATATCAAATTTACGACGCTCGGATATTGATTTCGTCATGGAGTGGAATATTTTCTGCATCTCGTGAAAGTAATCCACAAACCTTTCCCCGCGACCTTGGCGACGGTTTGTCGCTTGAATTTCCAATTGGAAATCCAAGTCCGGAGGCAAAAATTCCCTCTTGAGCTCTCGCTTCAATTGAGACCAATTTCTAAACTCTCTGTTTTCATAACCATCGAGAAACCAGTCTCTGGCTCTGCCTGAAAACAGATGGATTGCTGATCTGAAAAGTTCCCTATCCTCTACTTCTTCGGCACGAGCTCTCATTTTAATCTCTTTAAGAAACTCCGAGAGCTTTCTACCCTCGTCTCTACCATCGTATTTCAACCTCCATTCAGAAATGGGAACCCGTCTAGTCGACCTAGACCGTCCCCTCTTCGCTTTCCTCTTTCGGTGTCGTCGGTGACCAGCAGAGCTTTCGGAACTCGGCTGTGACGATGATCTACCACTACTACTACTACTGTTCGTTTGATCAGAACGCTCTGAGTCAGTACTTTCGTACTTCCTCGAACTCTTCCGCTTGGACTCTCGCGCATGCTTAGATCGGGATCGAGAAGTATAAACTGATCTCCGCGGTCGTATTTTAGTCGATTTTCTGAGTGGCGGTTCCAAGCTTACGTTTGAGCCTTCCGAAGAAAAGCTCTCCTTTTCGCTTGTGGAACCTCTGATTGACTTTTTATCGTCGAACTTGGCCTTCTCTAAATGCTTGGGTGTTGCACCTCTTGACCTTGAAGGTTCATGGATGATATTTTTTTCGGTTGACCCGCTGTTTAGATTTTCGTTCAAATTTGCCAACAACTTTTCTAGCCTAATTTTGCTCTGAATTTGCCGTTCCGCTTCTTTAAGTTTTGCTGTTCTCTTTCTATGTCTCGCTGTCTACGCTTCTTTTCCATTTCTGACGCCTGTATTACAAAGTCTTTAAAAGCCTTCAACAACTTTGGGAGGTCTTCTACCTGTCCATTCTCCTATTTAGTTAATTCACCTAGTATCTCTTCTGTTCGTCTGACTGATGAATCTAGCTCTTTCTCTTTCGTTGCAATCAAAAGTTCCTACGTTCGTTGCTCTGAGCCTCTTCGGACTCGATCGGAGCAATTGATTGATTCAAATCTTCTATCTCCGTTCTCACCTCTTCTAGCGCTTTTGATAATTCTACCTCCACATCTTCATCTTGAGTTACCGAACTCGTTGATGGAAAATACTGCTTGAAAATATGGTTAACTTCTTTCTCTAGTCTAGCTGTTTCTGCGGCGAACTTGTGAGAGTCCGACGCTGAGTGTAATCGTGAGATTCGCACTCTGTAATGCACCAATCTTGTGTACAATTTTTCCCTATTTCTAGCATCCAGTTTAGGATTCTCTAACAGGCCTCCGATTGTAACCAGTTTGGAGAATATCACTCGCAATTCATCGGATGTGGTTGTCCAGGTACCACTACCTACCAACACTGGACTACTCAACGCTTTTCCTGCCTCAACTGATCCTTCAACTTGCGTCGCTTCACGCTCTCGTGCTCATTCAAATTGTACGAAATCTTCCGAATGAATAATTCATACTCAACCTCATCAATACTCAAGTGTGACACATCCATCTTATGGTACTGTGTAGTAAGCTCCATGTTTAATTATTGTATTACAATCAATGAAAAAATGAAAATTTGTTATTCTAAGCCACCGCACTTGCGGTATAGTATCGCAGTTACTGTATGATCAATAAAGATTATCAAAATTTGTTATTCTAGGCCACCGCACTTGCGGAAAAATATCGCAATTACCAATTCTATGAAACTTTCAATCAGTAAGCAAAATTTGCTACCAAAGCTTTATCGAAATGGAATTAAGACCCGTTTCCAACTAATCTACTCTCGGAATACTTGTTTAAACTTTTCTCCCTCGTTCACTTCTTTGCTGAAATCTGTCCGAATGCTCTCTTCACCAAACGTACGCGCACTAGTAAGCTGCCTCTGAGAGGTTCGATTATATCAAGAATATAGGGTTAGTTACCGTGTATTGCTGTAAAATTTGTTAAATTTGTCTTCCCTACTCTCCGTATGAAAAAAATAATGCCAATTATTTTTTTGAGATCTGATTAGCTTTTCGATTGATTTAGATGGGCGCCATTTGTAATTGCTAGGATGGGCAGCATGAGGACTGCCAGAACAAAGGCCTCGGCAAGCTTGGCTAAGCAACGGCCTGCCGTGTGAGGCTGGGTGCTGCAAAGACCTCTTTTTAGGGCTAGCTCGGCCTGGAGAACCTCTTCGGTCTCAAGATCGGCTGTGTGTACCTCTACTTCACTAATCAGACCTCGGATATGTGGGAGTAATTAACAAAATCTCGTGTTTAACAGTTGTTGGTTTATTACCCTAAATTTACATACTGTGTGGGTGTGTGTCAGAGTCGTGTAGTTATCAATCAATACCTGGCCGGCCGGCATACGACGGATGCGATGGTTTCTCGATGTGCGCGCCACGTGTTGGCAGATGAGTTCAGAAGCAGTTGGGGAAGGCGAGATGATCTGGTTGTCGGGTGGGCTGAATCAGCAGACGATTATCTCCAGGAGGTGGTCAATAGGACACGGTCTCACAAGACCGGTTTGGCTTTAATCAAAACTTCCGTCTACGACGGCTTGGCACCTCGGTAATCTGGATAGCACATACATAAAAACGGGCCCTAACAGGCAAATGGGCTTTAAACATTGTCTTCCTGAACTTGTAGGTTATCATACCTGATTCTATCTGTTTCACCTTAAGAATCCCTTAAATTCTGCTTTCTCATAAAAAGAGATGCTAGATGTAGTTATTCCACCACTAGAAGTAATTATTCCACTCTTCGATAACTTTTTCGGTGCTCTAAAAGCTCTATCACGTCCTTTTCGGTTGGAGTTCACATGGAAAAAGAGGTCACCAAACCTCGAAAACTTTCTGTTCACCTCAACTTACTGCTCTATCTCCCTTTATGCATCCACTGAACTATATTTTATGTCTAATGTTTATTGTAGTGTGTCGTGTGCTTAACCTAAGTCCTAGGGGTATAGTTTTATGGCATTTTTATTTAAATTTAAGTGAGATTAGATTTACACGGAATATATATATATATTTACAGATAAATAGGTAGGATGAACAAATTTAACACTAATTTACAGGCTTATTGTTACTAACGGTAACAAATTGGAATGCTTTGAAAATCAAAACTCAATCTTTTCGATGAAATGTTTTTTCGTACAATTTGCATGGAATTTTAAAATTTTGATCATCTATATAGGGAGTGAGTGCTAGTAATTAAGGATGGAAATTTACTTCAATCGCTTCGCTAGAGTAACACTCATGACATATTGCCATTCTGCAGCACCAGATGACAAGTAACAGTTATCAGCAATGCATTTCGTACATTAAACATGCTAAACATTCATTTTTACTCCTAAAATAAGTATTTTAAAAGAATGTAGCCAGATTGCATATTATGGCCACCCCCGGGACCATAATACGCAACATAGAGTTTGTTTACATACGTATTATGGTTCCCCTCATTTGATTTACATGTTCCATTTCCACATGTTCCTGTTGCCTATTATGGACCCCCCCTTGGGTGCTAGTAATGGACCCTCTAACGTATTTACTTTTACAAATTAGTTAACATAACTTAATTTTAGTATCCCAAGCCAAAACGATTGCATGTAACAACAACCCTGATATGTGAAGCAACTTTATCCAATGGAAATTTGCAGGAAATCGTTGATTCCAGCGTTAACTTTTGGTTTTTGTTCAGGGGGTCCATTATACGCACGGGGTCCATTACTAGCACTCACTCTTATATTAACCCTCTCCCGCCCACGGTGTCTGTGGAGCACCATCAAATTTTGCACCTTCTAACCTTCATCGAATTGTTTCAACAACAAAAAAGAATATTTGACACATCTTTATGGTTCCATTAGACTGGAAATCTAATCAAGTTTAAGTACAAATAGTGAAACTATTGAAAACAATCAATTAACTATTGATTTACAATCAAAAACTTTTTTTTAAATTTTCCACTAATTTTTGCTATGCTAAATAACTTTTGTTCTAGCATTTTTCTCAAAGATGATTCCTTCCTATTGAAATCTTTGAAAAAAGTCGTGGGCGGGAAAGGGTTAAACAAAGTTGTAAAAAAATGAGAGATCATTCTGAAGAACCAATTTGTTTTCTAGATAAATTGTGGACGCAAAAAATTGTATCAGAAAATTTATCAAGATAAAGTTCGCCGGGTCAGCTAGTTATTAATACATTTTAATTGCCTCTGGCAGTTAGGATTTTTCCTCTGGTTGAATTGAACCACGTAGGAATTACAATATTTTCAACTTAAACTAAACTTAACCTAATTTATACTAAGGGTACAAGGAGCTTATCGTTACAATAGAAGATTTCAACGATTTTTGTCTAAAATCTAGCAGAAGCCCAATTAATTGGAACCCCATTCATAGTGACAATACGTCTGCTAGAAGGTTTCAAATAAGAAACTCTCGGCCTATGTGAAAAAAAAATAAAAGCTGAGTTTTGGAAGCATTCGGGAAAATTTTCCATTTTTGCAAGTAAGTATATATCCAAACTTGTTTGCAATCTACTACAAATGACACGAAAGCTTCGCCCTTTGGCTGAAAGACCCGTGTCGTCTGCAAACAAAGATTTCTGACACTCTGGTGGTAAATCAGGTAAGTCAGAAGTAAAAATGTAATAGGGGAACGATTCGGCACTTCGTCCCATAGTTCCTATTTCCATCCCATAAAAAACAAAACAATGAAACAAAATTTGGTTTGTTTCTTATTTTCGTGATTTTTTTCAGCAGTGAGCACGCGTGTTAGCAAAAAGAAGCAACGAGATTGGTGCTATATTTCTTTGTTTTACGATGAGATGAATATATGTTCAGTGAGATGGAAAACGGAACAGTTCCCCTACAATATGGGCCCCAGTATGCTGCCTTGTGGAACACCAGCTCTTATAGGTAATCTAGCAGATTTCTACGGCTGTTCGGCCACATTGAGAGTTGACGTGAAGTCAATGGTACTTCTCTCCCCGAACAGCCAAGATTGCTGTGTGGTGGCGGCAGCCAGTTATCTAGCTAAGAATAACGCTACGGATCGCCTGTTCCATTCCAGTGGCAAAAGTCCACCATACAGGTGACCCCTAATTCTCGGTGTGACCCTTCACAGTATTGAGCCCTTACTGCGCTGACCGGTGCACACTGGTTCAGAAGCTCCCAAAACGTGCGTTTTTTAGTTTTCGACCTGAAAACTACATTTTAGAGTCATGATGTCTTCAGAAGAGTTGAAGGATATTTCTTGGGCTTTCTTTTGATAAGAAAATATCAATGATCTATCCACCTTGAAGGGCGGTATGAAATAAAAAAATTACGCAGATTTACAAAAACAGTGGTTGTCCTCTGCAATGTTATAAAGAATGTGAATTGGAACATCTTTTCTGAAGACACAATATTGGACAATCGGTTTTGTATCGAATTAGAGCACGTTTTGTATGGATGACCCCCAAAAATCATATTTTGAGCATAACTTTTTTGAAAATGATTTTAGCACTATGGTTTATTCTAGAAAGTTGTACATAATGACAAAAAACATGTTTGTCTAGAAGACTTCTTTGATCTATCTTGAAACCTGTCAAAGTTATTGAGGAATCTTTAGAAAAAAATAGCCAATTTTCACATCAACACACCATGAAAAGCGGCAAGAGGCGGCAAGCCAAACAGCCACCATCTGAAAGATTCGGTTTTAAGCTACCGAATGCACAATGTTTTGTTTTGTTCCGTCGTGTTCCACTATTGTTTTGAATCAACTTAAAATAGTCCTTAATGTACGTTTGTACGAATGTACGAAATACGTATATGTCAAGGTACAATTAAGTGGTGGAATTAAATGGGATCGTATAAACTCTTCTTATGACAAGTGAAGATATTCCAATAAAAAGCTAAAAATTATTTTCTTGACTATCTAACATTGATAGTGGGTTTGTGCATTACTAGGGGAGGAGGTTCGGTTGTGGGCACCCTTTTGTGTTTGGTCCATAACTTTGGCCCTGGTTGATCTTATGTCGACATTTTCATAGCAATCGAAAGCTAAACTTATAACCTTACTACTAGCAAAGAAATTAATATGATTTCATCGATTTAGAAAAAAATATTGACAATTTAGAAAATTTGACATTTTTGGACATTTTCATTTCGTGGTTCGGTTGTGGGCACCCTTGAAAACTTAGCTAAAAATAAAGAAGCATGAATAAAAACCACCCAGATTTAAAGACAAGGAATAGTTTATTAATTCTAAAAGCCAGGAGACGCTAAAAAAACTCAAATCAATTCACCTAGCAGTGATGATGCCTCCTCGGTGTATTAAGGAGCATGTTGAAAAAATCACATAAGAAAGGTCTAAATAGCACTTTAGGTAAATGGGTTTTAATTTTCATTGATTTACGTTTTATTGGTATGCATCACAGTCAAAAAAATCCTGATTAATCACCCTAGCGGCCTTTCTCGTTCATTTCAAAAAATAATATTTTGGCCATAAATTTTGATCCCATAGTCCGATCTGACCAATTTTCAATAGAAAACAATGGGAAAGCATTCCCTGTCGAATGCAACTTGTTGCAAGCAAATCGGTCAACGCTTTGTTCCAAAAAGTGTGTGTATAATGACTAGACATGCCCAAAGAACAAAAATATTAAATAAACTCATTATTTCGAACAATTATGTCAAACTAATTATAAAAACTGCCTTAAAACGTTATTAAAAATAAGTTAAGGGTCAAGTAAAACGATATTGAATGATTTATCAATAAACAACCGAATTTCGCAGCCTTTTTGGAACGAGAAAAAAAAATCGCACTAAAATTTTGATGGCAATCGACATTGGGCCTCAAAATAGATTAAATTTACTGTGTAAATACGCATTAGAACTCACTTTTTGAATTAAATCCTTTAATTTATGACACTTTGAAAAAGGCCAAAAAAAAACGTTCGTGTTGTTTTTCTTGTACGAAAAATTTATTTGTTTCTAGTTCAAAGTAGAGATGCCCATCCGGTTTGATATTGAGCACAAAACATCATGCTATTATAGCAAACAAATGACGGTTGTCAGAATGACAGCATCTCTTATCTGTCAAAAGATACATAGGGGTGCCCATAACCGAACGGTGCCCACAACCGAACCTCCTCCCCTACTTTATTCGACCTGATGCAAAATGCTCTTCAGGCAGGCGAAAGTTGGTGTCGCCAATATGGCCTTTCGGTTAATTCGAATAAAACATCTATAGTTCTTTTCGCGGAAAAACGTAACCTCAAGGTCGAAGTTAGTAATCGCATGTCGAACTCAAATTGAGGAACCGAATTCAGTGAATACTTTACACCTTATATGGGTACCTGGCCATTCTTCCATATCCGGAAACAAATTGGCTGATGAGTTAGCTCGCACTGGAGCATCTCAAGACTTCATTGGTCCTGAGCCAGCTATTCCAGTGATGGGTGAAGCGTTTTATTAGCTCTTGGGATTCCACTCAGCACAAACTGTATTGGAGTAGTTTGGATTCATGTCGACAAACAAATTTGTATATCCGAGAGTTATTTCCGGTAGTAGCAAAATATTTAGCTAATCTGTCCAAACAGAATTTCAGTGAAGGGGGGTCCCGTAGCGTAGTTGGCTACACGTTCGCCTTACAAGCGAATGGTCATGGGTTCGATTCCCAGCCCCTCCACCAAACCCTCGTCAGTCGCCGGATCCGCAGCCCATACGGTGGCGTTTGGGGTACGCGCCTTACCGTTACGGCTACCTGATGACGACTGACAAATTGTTCTTCTCGGAGGCATACGCGAGGAGAAGTGGATGAACGCTGTCATCAGAGGAAAAGTAGAATCACTGAAATTTAACACGGCAAGGTATAGCCAATGGAATTGAAAATAATTTTAAAAATTACACACAGAGATTTTTTTGAAAATGATTTATTAGGCGGGATTAGAAATTCAATAAACATTAAAAGTACTACCATCTCCGGAATCATTTCAAGAAAAAACTTCATTGTCATTAACAATCAAATTAATATATGTATAATGTAGATAATCAAATTTCTAACCTCATGCTATAAATTATTTGTAAATAAATATCATTTTGAAATTTTGAAAATTATTTTGAAAGCTGCATCCCATACCTCGCTGTGATTTTTTTTTCATGATTCTACTTTTTCTTTTGATGACAGAATTCATTCTTCTCTTAGCGTATTCCTCCAACGTTACCCGGAAAAATGGCAACCGAACAATGCAACGATCAATGGATACACACGACATGGACAAACGGACACAATGGACTCACGACGAGATGGACTGGCACCGACAACAATAATGGTAATGGAAATCTAAAAATAGATTCTGTCTGGATTCTGTACAGCAGTATACCACAATAGATCTCGGCACAGTAGCGGTTAAGTAACACAGAGTGCCTAACAAATAAATAAAGGAATAAAAAAAAAAAAAAAAGAATTTCAGTGTCTTAGTCAAGGCATTGACAAGTCACTACTGACTCAACTATCACATGGCAAATAACGTGTTGAACCATTTGTCTGTGATGGTTGTGAATCCGATTATGGAGCTTCTTATCATCTGATATGTAACTGCCCAGTCTTTGCGCAACTGCGTTTCTATATATTTGACAAACACTTACTACATGAAATTGACTACAGAAACCTAGGCCTTCAAAGTAGTCTGTTGTTTATAACCCGATGTGGTAAGGAGCTATGAGCTTTTGTACGTGTTGTATACGTTGTATGCCCTCTTCAAGGGTCCCTTTTCCAAACTTCCCATTTTTCTCCCATCCATGTTCCTTTCCTTTTTGTTCACTTCCTTTTCCATGAGGTGCGTGATGAGAAAGGCTGTGAATGCGATGGTACAAATCTCCCAGAATAAGAAAAGAAGAAGAAAAATGCACAGTGCTGCATAATTCTGCGTCAAATTTGACCGAATTTTACCTTTCGTTCAGTCCCATGATGACCCATTGTTGTCCTCAGCTCTATCCAATGGACAAATTTTGGGCGAAAATGAAACAGAAACTGAAGATAAAGGGAGCAGTCACAAGCTACATTGGGCGTATGAAGAATTTGTGGAATCAGCTACCCAAATATTCCGGCTGAAGAATGTGTGCTGACGAGCGGCATTTCAACAGAAAAGTGTGACATTTTCTTTGAAATAACGATGTATGATTTGTTTCAGTTATTTATATGGTATGAAATAATATCACCTTTGCGCGATTTTTAGGAATACTACACGCATTTGAAAATGCCCCATGATCTGAAGTTTGATACCCATATTGTCTGGTTCGCCCTGCTTCCATTTTTCGCCGCTATTCGGGTTCCCCCTGGGTCTTCCGAAATCGGTTACAAAGTAACTTGGTGACTTTAAAAAAAGACAAAAAATGTCATATTCGCAAAGTCCTTCGAAATTCATGAAGTTTGATATTCATATTGCCTGGTCCGGACTAATTCCATTTTTGACCGCTATCCCGGGTCTCCCAGGGTCTTCCGGAACCGGCTACAAAATAGCCAGTTGACTCGAAAGGAAAACCAAAAATACCTTATTCGCAATGCCATTTGAAAATCATGAACTTTGATACCTATATTGTCTGAATCAGAATGGTTCTATTTTTGGCCATTTTCTTCGGCGGCTTCATCCGTAGTCAATCGGCTGGCCACAATCCCACCCTCCGATGCACTCTTTTTAGGAAATTTAGGAGGAAAATTATCTCGTTTCATTCGACAAATCTCATTGTAGTCCCAAAAAATGGCCAATTTGACCGCATTTGACCCAGTGACACCCCGGGATAACTCCGGCCACAGGGACATTTCCGATTCTAACAACATGTTCTCGGAAACTAGTAACCTGCACGAGTCCAAACCCATTGAAGTGATCTATCCACGCTATCGGACACCTATCTTCTGTTTCTCAACTTGACTAGAGTAGGCGTAACCTCATTGGACATATTTATTCGGAGCCTTTTTTCCTGCGTGAACTTTACATCGTATTACGATATCTAACGTAAATAACGCTATCGATTCATTTACTAAGCGCAATATGACGACACTGACCGGTGAGTTGTACTTTGAGACATGCATATTTAGTCTTTTTATGGTGTATTGAGTTCTCGCCTCAATTGTGGCTATGCCTACGTGAGAAAATGTGATTCAAGTCACATTTTCTCGTTGCATCAAGACAGACGATTCTGAGGTGACGAATCCGCATACACAGTCAGCCTATTATCAATCAAAATATGAAATTCGATCAGACGAGTTACATCGGCATGAAGGTCAAAGACCTTATGGATATATCTATCGCTAACAGTGGCGCTTTCTACATATTGTCTGAGTTCTGCAAAACCGTATCAAGCGGATTTTTGACTGACTTGTAGTATTTTGTTCGTAAAAGAAAAACATAAATTATTTAATATCAATTCATACGTACATTTATTGTAAAATATCTTAAGTTCTGGGGTTGAGAGATATCCGATACAATTTTTGAATCCGCTACACGAGGACTTGACCAAATAAAAAATTAGTAACTTTTATTGGCGCTTAGCGCGATTCAGGAGAACCTCGGCCTTATGAGCTCTGTGTGGTTTCGTTTCAGGTTTGGATAACTTTGGCAGCGTTGATAAAAAAGACGCCCAAAAACGACGTTGCCTGAAAAAAAAAACACGAAATATAGCTATCACTTTTTAATTGAGGGAAAATAGGGGAAATGACGGCTTTGGCAGGTTTTGTTCTATTATTGTAAAGGGGGTTTTTGTTGACCAAATTTTATGAAATTTGGCCTCAACATTCTTAAATATTCAATATTCTTAAAACCCCCCTGACAATAATAGAACAAAACCTGCCAAAGCCGTCATTTTCCCTATGTTAAATTGTAATAAAAGAATTAAAATTACGTTAGGCTTAGATATGAAAAAGCTCAACTTGCCATTCTTTGTAAACTTGTATGGTAATAAAAGCTTAGTCAAAGAAAAGACAAAACTATATTAAATTCGCCAATTTCACCACATGTGCATGAAGACAAATACTATGGACTATGGTGTTTATATTTCCGAATTTGACTTTCAATTTAAAAATAAGAAAAAAAAACCTGCTTATTCCACTTAGTAGTGATGGTGATTTTCTCGTGCGTTAAATATCCCAAAAATATAAAACATGAGTGTTTTGCGCATAAGAAATAGTATTTTAGCCATAACTTCTGAGCCCATAGTCCGATCTGGCCGATTTTCAATAACAAAAAATGGGATTTCCGTGGAATGGAACCTTTTTCAAGTAATTCGGTTTACGTGTATTTTTATACTGCTTCTTCTTCTTATTGGTATTACATCCCCACACTGGGACAGAGCCGCCTCGCAGCTAAGTGTTTATTAACCTTCCGCAACTCGCTTCAACTTTCATAACACGAGAACTCGCGTGTTGTAAAAAGTACAACAGTCCTAAAATCCGTTATAATGAAGCCAATTCAAATGACATCAACGTGAAAATAATAAAGGGATTATTTTCTCTCATTGAGGACATTTTTTAAGTCCCATGGATCTTCTGCTGGTCCTCCGGAAGATCCGGAACCAACGGAACACCGGTGAAAATAGTCCATCTTCACAATAAATGGCGCAATATTTCTTATAAGAATTCTAGAAACTCTAAAAACTCTGAAAAAAAAATCTAAATCCATCTATAATCCCATGCGGCCCTATGAGTCAAGAAAAAATTGATTTAGAATTCTCCCACTGAGCGGCGCTAGTGTATATGAAAATACCAGTTTGGTTGGGATCTATGGGATTTAGGAAATTCCCGTTTTCTACAAAGTTGTTCATGGATTGGAAACCAATATGTTGAGAAATTGTTTAGTTCAGAATTCAGCCGTAAGGCGGCGCAAGTGTATATGAGAGATTAGTTTAGTTAGATATATCGGGATCTGTGGGAATTAGAAAGTTGGGATCTTCTACAAAGTTGTTCGAGGATTGGAAACCAATATGTTGAGAAGCTAATTAGTTTGAAATTCATCCGCAATGTGGTGCTACTGTATATGAGAGATCAGTTTGGTTTGATATCTCAGGATCTATTGGTTTTGGAAAGTTGCCATTTTCTATAAAGTTGTTCCAGCATTGGAAACCCATATGTTGAGAAACTGTTTAGTTCAGAATTGAGCCATAAGGTGGCGCTAGTGTATATGAGAGATCAGTTTAGTTCGATATCTCGCGACCTGTGGGATTTAGTAAATTTCCGTTTTCTACAACGTTGTTCGAGTACAGAGAACCAATATGTTGAAAAACAGAATAATTTAAAATCAGGCTTCGGAATTCTCACTCATATGAATAAAAACCTGCGATTAATCCATTAAGCGGAGTGTGATTTTTCATGTTGCCCTGTGAGGAAGTATTCTCACACAATATTTTTATCCGGATAGAATGGCGGGTGATAAATTCGTGAGCGCCGGCTCGCCGGATAATTTAATTTTAATCCACAAATTTTCCTTCTCGTCGCCTCACCAGATAAATTTTACAAGCATATTTACAAAAATTTAGGACTGCAACGGGATTCGAACCCAAAACAATTTTCAAATGTTTAAAGCGCCCACTATAACCACGCCACCACATGAATTGATTGAAAGCGATGGGAAAAACTGCTGTATTGAACCTTCTGCTTATCGTGGCGCATCGTCAGATTCAATCAGCTTGGAGAGGCAAAGTAAGCAGCATTTGATTTTCGCGAAACATGGGAAGAAGGATAACAATTTTTCGCACCATCGCTTGTGCCGGAGTTTATCGCACTGTAATTTATCCGGATAAAATGCATGGTGGAGGGATCAGTTGTCGCGTGAGTGAGAAATCCGAACCCTGTTTAAAATTCATCCGCAAGGAGGTGCTACTGCATATGAGATATCAGTTCTTCGATATCTTGGGATCTGGGGGATTTAGAAAATTGCCGTTTTCTACAAAGTTGTTCGGGGCTTGGAAACCAATATGTTGAAATATTGTTTAAAATTCATCCGTAGAATAGTGATAGTACATGTGAGACCACCAGTTTGATTTTATAACCCCGGATCTGTGATATTAGAGAGTGGCCGTCTTCTTCACAGTTGCTCGAGGATGAAAACCATTTATCTGAAAAACTGTTTAGTTTGGATTACATCCGCTGGGTGGTGATATATGGATCAACCAGTTTTGTTAGATGTCGCAGGATATTTAAAAGTGCCGTCATTTACAGTTATTTGGGATTTGAAAACCAATGTGTTCAGAAAAGTGTGTCATATAACTACCGTTTCTGCCTCATACACAGGATGCCTTTGGTTCGATCTCAGGCCCATTTCATTCGCCTACTTTGTATCTTTTTGTATACTTCTCATGTTACAGCAATCGCTAGAACAGGAAATGGATTTCCGTAGCGTTTCCATTTCAATCCTGTACCTTCAACTTGACTAGTCTAACAGTAACTGTTAGTATTGGAAATGCAGGAAAAACTTATTTCTTACATCCAATTAGAATTCCATATTTTGCGTTCCTATCACATCCAAACAAAGTTTTTTAGCTGAAATCGCTACTTTTTGGCCAAATAAGACCAATATCTCCCGAATTTCTAATGTGGTTATCATCATCAATGACTATAGTCATTGTAAGTATACGTATATACTTACATTATATTAAGTATACGTATATACATACGTATAGTATACGTATACGTATAAAAAGTATACTTTTTAGGTATTATTATGATAGAATTCATTATTCATTTGCTTGCGTAGTACATATGGGCTATCATTATACCTTTGGTGAAGGTGGAAAACTCTATACAATATTTGATGGTAAAGAGCATTGACTAACTTCCTGGTCGTTATCAGAAATGGTTTAGAAGAAAATCGTTGGTCTAGGAACTGTACAAAACGACCATTCACGGACGTTCCAGATTTACGGAAAGGCCGTCTGGTAGCCACCTCCGGCCGTTGCAGAGTAAAAATTGTGATTTAACCTTAAGACCACCATCAAAAATGTCTTAGAAAAAAAATGCGCTACTCTAGGACGAACCATCCAAAATGACCATTTCACGGGTTTTCCACATTATTCGGAAGGCCGCCTGGTGGCCACGTGCCGTCCGGAATGGTTTAGATCACCGTCCGGAATGGTTTAGAGAAAAATACGCTGCTCTAGGAGGAACTTCAAAAAATTACCATTTTTACGGATGTGAGAACTGCAAATTAACTCCAAGGTTATTGTCAGAAATGGTTTAGAAAAAAAAAAATGCGCTGCTCTAGGACAAACTTTCCAAAATGACAATTTTTACGGACGTTCCGGATTATAAGGAAGGTCGTCTGATGCACTTACGGGCCACGGTTATAGCAGAATAAGAACTGTGGAATATCTCCAAAATCACCATCAGAAATGGTTTAGAAAAAATTGCGCTGCTCTAGGACGAACTTCACAAAATGACCAATTTTACGAATGTTCCGGATTTTCCGGAAGGCCTCCTGGTTCCCACCTGTGGTCATAGCAGTGTGAGAAATGTGTTTTAGCTCAAACATCCCCATCAGAAATAGTTTAGAAAAAAATGCGCTGCTCTCGAACGAACTTTCCAGAATGACAATTTTTACGGACGTTTCGGATTATAATAAGGTCTGGAAAGCCGTCTGGTGGCCACCTACGGTTATTGCAGAATAAGAACTGTGGAATATCTCCAAAATCACCATCAGGAATGGTTTAGAAAAAAATGGGCTGCTCAAGGACGAACCTCTCAAAATGACCATTTTACGAACGTTCCGGATTTTCCGGAAGGCAGCCTTCGTGGCCATCTGCGGTCATAGCAGTGTAAGAAATGTGTTTTAGCTCAAACATCCTCATCAGAAATGGTTTAGAAAAAATTGCGCTGCTCGCGGACGAACTTTCCAGAATGACCATTTTACGGACGTTCCGGATTATAAAGATGCTTGTCTGGTGGCCACCTATGGTTATAGCAGAGTAAGAACTGTGAAATATCTCCAAAATCACCATCAGGAATGATTTAGAAAAAAATGCGCTGCTCTAGGACGAACTTCACAAAATGACCATTTGTATTTGTTCTGCGGTCATAGCAGTGTGAGAAATGTGTTTTAGCTCAAATATCTCCATTAGAAATGGTTTAGAAAAAATTGCGCTGCTCACGGACGAACTTTCCAAAATGACCATTTTTACGAACGTTCCGGGTTCCACCTACGGTCATAGTTGAGTGAGAACTGCGAATCAACTCCAAGGTTATTGTCAGAAATGATATAGAAAAAATCACGTTACTTTATTATGAATTGTTAATGAAATAAATAAATAATTCATTACTGGTCACTTTTCCTAGTGCACCTGAGCCTTTTATTTAGCTTTATTTACCCGAGCCTTCTGTCGAATCACTTTTATTATCTTTTCAATTGATGAAGAACTATTTTTTTGAGGAATACAAGGTGGTTTGGTGCAAATTGGTCAACTGCCTAAAAAGTTATCTCATTTTTATTCAATGTGTTGTACTTTTTACAACGGTGCGAGTCCCGGAAGGTTAAGCACTTCCACAGTTATTAACTGCGAGGTTTCTAAGCCAAGTTACCATTTCTGCATTCGTATATCATGAGGCTAACACGATGATACTTTTTAGCCCAGGGAAGTCGAGACAATTTCCAATCCAAAAATTACCTAGACCGGCAACCGAGAATCGAACCCAGCCACCCTCAGCATGGTCTTGCTTTGTAGCCGCGCGTCTTACCGCATGGCTAAGGAGGGCCCGTATACAAGAAAGGCAAAAATATATGTCCGAAGTGGATTACTCGACATTCCTTTTCTTAAGGTCACTCCTGACAGAATCCAAGTTTCAAAGTGCTCGCGTTTTCGGGGGCACACCACTCGATACAGAAGCAACGCACAACTGTCAGTTTTATTTTTTCACGCATGCTGCGACGCAGCAAAGCTGAATCAACAAAAATGACAGTTGTCCGCCGCCTCCGTATCGAGTGGTGTGCCCCCGAAAACGCGAGCACTTAGAAACTTGGATTCTGTCAGGAGTGACCTTAATGATCTGTAGAATTGAAGACCTTTCAATTACAAATAGGAAACTGATTTTACTGTTTTGTTAATTAGTTATTATTGTAGTGAACATACTACATCATCTTTTGGATTCCGAACAATCTGTTGATGTACACCATAAATAAACAAATAAGCCATATTCATTCAACTTGAACTCTAATATTTTTTTTTTTTGCACTCTGTGTTTGAACCTTTATCTTTACTCGAAGGCTTTTGCTCTATATTGATTTCATTATGTCAGATTATAAATAAATAAATCTGTAACACATGGATGCTCAATTTAAAGCTCAATCTTTATTAAAGAACCTTTAAGCCTGATGCTGGTTCGTCTCATGAATCTGTGTTTTGCTGTGAGCAACTTAATCACTATAATTAATTCAACACACATTTACAACCTGACATGACGATCGCGTGTGTGATCGAGACTGTAAATTGTTTGTTTCCCATATCATAGGCATTCCATTTTCCATGAATATTTCATTCCCAACAGTTATGATGCAGAATTCAATCACTATGGACGGTTTTGTATCAGCAATTGTTTTGGCAGTATTCGCTCTGATCTTCTACGAAATCTACCTTCGAACGCGGCCAAGCTACCGAGCGGCTGCCCAGTTTCCCGGTTCCAAAGTGTTTCCAATCGTCCAGAACATCTTCACCGTATTATTTATGAGCCAGACTCGGGCGTTTGCAAACGCGCGAAAATTGGCAAAGGCCTACAACAATCAGAGTTATCGTACGCTGGTAGCAGGAATTCTAATAGTTGAGGCCACCCACCACAAGGACGTCGAATTGTTGCTTTCCAGCTCCCGGTTGATCACCAAGAGTCCGTTCTACCGGTTGACTTATCCGTTCATAGGGATAGGTCTCCTCAACAGCACAGGAGAAAAATGGCACCAACGGAGGAAAATTCTAACGCCTACGTTTCACTTCAATATTTTGAAAGGCTTTTTACAAATTTTTCACGAGGAATGCCGAAGACTAGTGGTGAAGTTGGAAGAAGATGCAGCGCAGGGGTGCACAACGGTGCTGCAAAAGTTGTTTAGCACAGTCACATTGAATACAATCTGTGGTAAATCTAAAAGTATCTGAACACTGATCGATCTTTTTAAAAAAACCTTTTTCTCTACATAGAAACCGCAATGGGTATAAAGTTGGATATGTCAGAAAAATCAGAAGTGTACAAGAGTAACATTCAAGATGTTGGAAAAATTATCCAGCTGCAAATGATGAACCCGCTGCTTCATGTTGGCTGGATCTTCAAGATGATAGGTTACAAATCAAAATTTGATAAGATTCTTCAACCTATCCATGCCTTTACCAAAAGCATTATTCAACATCGCAGAGATGCCTTCCATGCATTCGGAAGCGAAGTAGACTCCCTCTCGGAGGAGAACGTGCACATGAACGTCAAGCAACGCTACGCCATGCTGGATAGTCTCCTTTTGGCGGAAGCCCAGCAGAGAATAGACGCCAAAGGCATTCGTGAAGAAGTCGACACATTTACCTTCGAAGGACACGATACAACAGCTAGTGCATTGGTGTTTCTCTTTCTAGTGATTGCCAACGAAAACACCGTTCAAGAACGTTTGTACGAGGAAATTCAGAGCCGACCAAATCCAACGATGCAGAGCTATAGTGATCTGAAGTACATGGACAGGGTTATCAAGGAATCTCTTCGCATCTATCCACCGGTGCCGTTCATTTCCCGTCTGGTCACCGAAGATGTGCAGTGTAATGGAAAAGTCATCCCAAAGGGTTCCTTTATGAATGTGCATATCTACGATTTGCACCGGGATCCGGAGCAATTTTCCTATCCGGAACGATTCGATCCGGATCGATTCCTGCCGGAATCGGTTCAACGCAGAAATCCGTACGCATATGTTCCATTCAGTGCTGGTTTGAGAAATTGTATAGGTGAGTAACTTTTTGA
>NW_026943771.1:0-1507 GCF_024139115.2 Armigeres subalbatus | reverse complement strand
TTTATTGCTCAGCTACTGATTTCTTTATTATCAATTTCCTAATTTTTTATGAAAAAGGATTATATATATTTTTAAAAAGAGTTTTAATTTTAGTCCGAATCATATTCTACTTAACCCAACGTAGTTTTCCAATATTCACGATTTGTGCGATGGATAGACAAGAATTCTAGTGAAATCCTTGAAATAATTTTAGAAAATCCTCCGCTACTATCAACATCTTACATGTAACTCTGAGTAGATTCTAAGGCCCGAGGGGTTCCTTCTAGAATTTTGGTGAATTTATTATTAGTTCTGATGATCTGGGGGTGTTCCTTTTGAAATTATGGAGAATTTATTCTATTGAGACAGGATTCTGTCCTTCGAAGGGCTTCCAGTGAAGATCCTAGAGAATTTTCAGTTGATTTTTTTTTAAGGATTCCCATTGAGGATGCTGGATTATTTTGCTAGATGCTCCTAAAACCTTGTAGAATTTTTGAAAGGAATTCTTGGGAGATATTGCTGAAGTAATTACCACCGAAGCTCAAAGGTTGATGTGAAAACCTGAAGAAGTCCAGGAAAAATATGTGAATCTCCTGCAGTAATTTCAAAAGTAGTTCTATGAAGATTTCCACGAGAAGTTTCTTAACTAAATTCAGTAAAAATATTTGGAGAAAGTCCAAGAATAATTCCTATAGCAGTTCTGCAGGAGGAAACTCCTCAGAGGTGAATTTGAAAGATTAACGGCTGGAGAATTTTCAGGAAAAGAAGTTCAGAATAAATTTCCTAAAATTCTGCTTGGTGCTTATCCTTCAGAAAGTACTACTGGAAGATCTTATCCAAGAAATTCAATGCTGGAATTCTTCAAGAAATTCATTCTGAATTCCTCCGGAATTGGTTCTAAATTACCCCTGGAATTCATTCTAAGTTCCCCCAGGAATTCAATTTAAATTCAATTCCATCCGAATCTTCCCAGGAATTTATACTGGATTCCAAAAGGCGTGAGCTATTCCAAGAATTTCTAGAGTAACTCCAAGATAAGTTTCGGAAAGACTCAAAAGATGAAGTTTGGAGAAAACTCCATGAAAAGCTCCACGAAGAATGACTGGATCAAAGATGAATTATTGAAGGAACTCCGGAAACGGAGCTTTAAGAAGAATTACAAAAAGAACTTTGGATGCAATTCCAGTGAAGAGCTCCTGAAAAGATTAAAAGAGATATATTTAGCAATAAATTCTAGAAAGAAATCCTGGAGGAACTCCAGAAGTAATTTCAAGAGGCACTCAAGGAGTAATTTCGGGAGGAGTTTAAAAAAGAGATTTTCGGAAAGATTCATGTAAGAACTCTAAAAAGATATCCTGAATAAACCTGCTAGGTAGAATTCTAGGGAAGAAGTTCAAGAATAATTCCGGAAGAAAAATGAAGAAGAATTACCGAAGAGACGCTTGGCGGAATCCCTAGAAAAAAATCCTGGAGGATCTCCAGGAGGATTCCCTCTAGGAGGAGTTCGGAGGGAACTCCAGGAGTAATT
>NW_026943770.1:0-9802 GCF_024139115.2 Armigeres subalbatus | reverse complement strand
AGATTTTTGAGGCGTTGGATGGTTCAATAAACAAATGGAAAGAAAGGAAGGACTTCTGGGTCGAATAGGTCAACTGATAGGACATTTGAAAGTTATAAGCCATTTTGAAGAACGTGAATCTCAATCAGTCACAGCTATTCTACAAGCGATTGAAGTCGAAAATTGGGATCTACTCTCAGTGTTGTTGGACAAAAAGTAGGAAGTTACGAATATTTGATGGATGGTTCATCGACGATATAGAAATGATAACGAAGCAAGGTACAAGTGAATTTTATAATAACCGAGGACCCATTCAGGGCTCTGGAATATTGTGCGATATTGCAATCATTTGTTGAATCTATTGAACAATTATGTACTGAACGGATGTTCTCATCCACGAAAGATAACAATAGATAATCAGTATTCCGATAAAGTATTTATAGATTGTTACATGTTTACTACCGACGACATAAAACATTTGATTTTGCGTACTTCTCAATCGACAAACATCTGCTATACAATTTTTGAAATCACAAGACCTTTTCTCAAAGTCACAAATGATCTTGTTTTTCGGAGCCGTCAATGATACCGAATCTGCAGTTCTGAATTACTTCATCGCAAACAGCGAGGTTGACTACATCGTACGATTGACTCCTTCTGAACCAGCTCCAACCGCTCAAAAGCCTCGTAAATGCAGGGGACGATACGGGCGAATCTCCCCTTCACATGTTGGTCATCCGGTTTGGCAACCCTCAAACGATCTCACTTCTACTTGAAAACGGTGCAGAACCGATCGCCATAAACACTTTAGGTCAAAACTCCTCTGCACATTGCCCTCGTCGCCCAGGAAGACTACATGAGTATGTTACTGCTAAATATTGCGTTGATCACGATCTCAAGGCACCGGATGGCCGTTCTGCCGTGGAGGTTCTGGAATGGACAAGGATGTCGACCAATACACTTCGCGGCTATGTTTGGTAAACTTGCGGCAGTCAAGTTTCTTATCAAACAGAATGTCAATGTTCGAGAACTTGATCATTTGGGAATGCATCCTGCATGCTATGCAGCTGCTGGTGGCTATACAAAAATTCTTAAGCTTTTTCTTGACTACGACCCATCTTTGATCGACCTGGTAAACAGTGAAGGACGAACGCTTTTGCACACCTCGACCAAAAGTGAAGAGGAAGAATCGGTTCTAACTCTGCTGCAATACGGAGCATCTCTTCTAACCGTGGATAACTCAGGAGAATCCCGATTCAGACTGCAATCGGCAACGCTAATGCAGCTTGGTTGAAAATTGTACTCTTCTTCGCTAGAACCAGCGGTATGCGTGGTCTGTTGGATAACATTTCTGACAAAAGGCTTCCACCGATGCATTATGCAGTATTTACAAACAAGTTCGAATTGCTCACAAGCATTGGTGGAATATGAGATCGATTATGATTTGGACGCGGAATATTCCAATGAAAGTCTTCAAGCATTGCGGAATTTGTTGAACAGAACCATGGCAGAAATGGGCTGCACTGCCTTGCATGTCGCAGTTCAAATGAATTTAAAGCAATCGTTGGAGTTCCTGATGCACTGTCAGTACATTCACAACCTGCAATGAAGAGAGGATAAACGTCGCAAAAGATGTCATTGATCTCCAAGGTAGGACACCATTGGACTACGCGATGGAAGCAGAAGATGAGAACGGTTGTCAATATGATGTTGAACAGTGAATAAAATATGCTGACTTAAAGATATGGCATTTTAATTTATGATAAAGAGAATTATGTAGCCTACTACTATTGCGAGTAGCTTACACACGTTCCAAGTTGAGTTGTCAAAATATCGTAATTTAAAATATTCTCCCAAAGCCTCCAGAGTCTGAAAGTTTCTCTCAATCGCTCAAGCCACTTTTAGTGTCTTAAATTTAAATAGTCTTAAAGGCTCGATGTCTCAAGGTTTTGAGAGTTTCCAATTCTCGAAGGGATGCAAATCTCCTAGTGAGGAAAAGGATTTCCATGCTCATCGTGTGACGTTGTCTCTGTTTTCAATGTAACTTACTAGAATTATGTTGCTACCAAATCTGCTCGTTTCCCAGAGACTCTCTCAAAACAGAAGAAGAAATGCTGTCAGGTCCTCAGGTCTTCCAAGCTCTTAAAGTCTTCTAGGTTCTCCAAGTCTCCGAAGATCACCAAGCCTCAAAATCTCCCAGTCTCCAGGGAATTTTATACAGTCTTCAAGTCCTCAAAAGCCTGATTGTCTTTAGATCACTTGAAATCCAGACCACCAAATCTCCAAGTACCACGGTCTTAGAAAACTCCAAAGTCTCTAATTTTAAAAGTCTCAAAGGGGCTATACTCTGACACTTAAAAGAGCAATTTTTCTGGGTTTTTTCAACTCCCCGCTCCCCCATGGTAGATTTTTCACGCATACAAATATTATTTTTATTTAAATGGAACGTAAAAAATGGCAGACCCATACTCCCCTATCAGTTCTTTACGTAATTAATTGTGTACGACCCCAAAGCCTCCAAGTCAATAATTCTCCCAAATCTCCAAGGTCACCAAAGTTTCAAAATTCCAAAGTCTAAGATATGCTCCAGGTTCTCTCAAATCTCCAAATCTTCATGTCTCAAAAAGACATCAAAGTCTCAAGCATTCTAAGTCTCTCCAGGTAATAACAAGTTTACAAGTCTTGAAGTTGTCCAGTATTTCCCAAGTATCATCAAAAGTGTCCAGAGAGTGTAAGCTTAAAGTCTAAGAGTATCAATGTTTCAGATGTTTATATATCAGAAGCGCTATAACGCATGATGATCTATTTATAGATCAGTTACATTTTATATCAGTTGGGAAGTTTTAGCTCTGGAGAGTTATTCATGTCTTCGTCAATATTGTTCAATATTGATTGCATATGAAATAAACAATTTAAATCAGGAACAGGACTCACTAGGTAGCGTAGGCGTCCATAGAAAACTGAAACTGGACTTATTCACTTACAAAAATCAAGTAATTAGTAGTGAACGTCCAAACAGCATCACTCTATACCTCAAAACTACCTGACTAATTAGCTTCACATGGAGTCTTCCTTAGCAAAGTTGAGTTCAATGAGTATCTTGTGCGGTTCAAAACTGATCCAAATAATTCTGAATTTTGCTGTAATGAGGTGGCTCTGAAGTGAGCATCCAAACTTCTTCTACGCATAAAACATCCAATCTGTATCTCAAGAATCTGATAAGTTAGCTATATGGAGCTCTTCAACAAAGTTGCTTAAAGGCATCTTGGCGGTTCTAGAAATGATCGAAATAATTCTGAAATAATGCATGAGGTGGCGCTAGTGAGCATCCAAACATCTTCTGTATAAAACATCAATCTGTGATCTCAAGACCCTGACTGAGTTAGCTATATGGAAACAACGTTGCTTCCTTCTACTGAATGGTCGTACGAGGCCGGGACCAGGAACACGTATATCTCCATCCAACATTAGTTCCTACCTATCAGCGGAACTTTCGTTTCCTGGATTGTTTAATGGTGCTGGTGGCAAAGCGTTAAATCTGCTATCACCCGTTGTACCTTTTCAACGGTGATATGATCGATAGCAGCTTCAAATGTTTTGAATTTCATCTCAAGCTACTGAGAATCATCATCATTTTAGTAATAAATCTATACTGTCGTTATAATTTATTATTATAAAAAACCTACCAGTACACCGGCCGGATGATGAAAATAATTGCTTATATAAAAACTCGATGTGAAACAATTTCCAAGTGACGGAAGAACACATAAAACCGAATTCGCTAATAGCCGCGTACTCAATCTTTATTGACCGATTTCGTAAACATAACAGGAGGGATACGTTGACGTTATGGAGATACCGATTGAATTTGATATGATGTTCCTACACATACAAAAAATCGTTGGTAAAATTAAAAGAAACGTTGGGTAAAGTTTAAAAATGTTAGTGATTTTTCAGTAGAAAGTATAAAGACTGTTAACCCATCTACCAGAGTAAAAATGTTACCTTTGAATTTAGAACTTTCACAAGAGCCGACTCTTTTTAAAATGACATTATCCTTTCGAAATTAAATGTGTTTTTACACTTCAAATGAACTAAGTGATACTTTTGAAAACAACATTTGGTGTGTACTTTCAATTTTGAATCCAGTATCTCTTAAAAACGAAATGTTATACATTTTCTAAGCTTAGTTATTGTTTCATTTTGTATATAATAATTTTATTTCTACTTCTATTTTAATAACCACAAATATGACAACCATTTCATTTGATGACTACTCCAATCATCGACGCAGTCGAATATACAAATGTAGTGCTTTTTGCCGCCACATCACAACCGTCGTGATGATTATGCTGGTGGTAGATTCGGTCCAACTTTTTCCGCTACAATGGGGCAGTGGATAGGTTCATTATTTGACGTTTTGAGCGGTGCTGAAATTCTTCTTCTTCTTCTGAAAAAATTAAAAAGCTACAAAAAGAATTCCCTTCCTCGGTCTTTCCACCGGCGCAGCGATTTTGTTTCCATTGTTCTGATGTTTCATCATCAGTGCGCAGATATCCGTGGATGTTTCTCCCGGTAAACCATCTTCGCCCAGTATGTTGTTGATGGGTCATCGCCTGAAGGCGTCGTTTGAAGGTTGACCAGACAAGAGTTTCCTGTTAGAACTTCCTTATCGCCATTCTCCGCGATTATGACAGGATTCTCCGGAAGATCTCAACGAGGCTGATTCCAAGGGCAAAATATCCTTATCTGCATATGCTCCGCCGGTTGCACTTTCTATCGATCACGGCGAGGATCACAGGTTGTTGCCCGTTGAGGTTTTGAGATAGGTTTTAGTACCTTCTTCCAAATACTTTCCGTTCTCTGCAAAAAAAACTTGCTGTTCACTGATAAACTTTTTCTAATTTATTTGCCTCTGACAGTTCTAAATCGTGAGCCGTTAAAGTTTACATTATTTTTTCGTTGTCAGGGTTGCCAGGAAACATGAAATATGGAAGTTTGTTTGATTATTTTAAAGGTTTGGTTTTTGATTGACGACCCACTGTAAAAATCAATACAGAAGCTGTACGTTAATTAGAAATAGCTAGAATAAGAGATCGACGAAGACGCCATCTTGTTTCCAATCGAACCGTCAAAAGCGGTTCCAATTCGGCAATTGTTTACTTTTTGCATCCATAAGAAGTGCAAACAAAAGGTTCAAGTGCTGCCAGTATTATTTTCAGCGGGATTTCTTGCATTTTCATACGTTGCCAATTCGACAGTTTTCACTCCACCGATCTCTGGTTATGGGGTTGCTATATTGTACACTATGAAGAACAAACTTTCCAGATTAAACATTTTGCATTTAATTTAAACATAATAGCATTCAAAAATACAAAATTTTCACTAACTATTAAATAAAACTAGAAAAATGTTAAATATTTTTGATGCGTTGGCTTTCTCAGTCTAATTTAGTAATTAAGACGGCTAGTTTGGCATAGCCAAACCGACCGATCCATCGGATACTGAGGATAGTCTGCATACCGTATCGCGAACGACAACGGCTAAACGATGCATAAACTTTGCAGCCTCCCGGTGAATGGTAGTCCGAAGCACTTTCTTTCCCCCGCAAGAATATCCCACAAGCGCCACATGGAAATCACCTAATCCAAGTAACGGAAAACCAAATCGACCACGGTTTTTAATCGACGGCAAATTCTTCTACCGACATCACGAACGTACGCACTTACCGCAGTGCGAATATTGAATCCGACCACTACCTACCTAGTTGCAGTACTTGCCATAATCATGGCAAAGTGACGTATTACGCCATTTTCCAAAAATGGTGTTAACGAAATAAAATTCACTCCTACTTTTTAACAACGAAAATGGAAAAACATATATGTTGTAAAATGGCGCATACGTCACTTTTTCAGATTACGGCAGAGTATGCCTGCGCTCAAAACTCTCGACGGTGATCAACACGCGTCGGAGTCAGTCCCGCCGCAACTACACATTTGGACGGCTACAAGACGGTAGACTAGCCCAACTGAACTACGCTTTTTCAGCAGCTGGAAGCGGCACTCCCCAACGGAAGAGCAGCTAGGCGCAGCATCTCTCTTTGAAGATGGCTGGAGAGGAAGATATTCGATCCGGCCATTGGAAGCTTACCGCAACCGCTGCACTAGGCACGGTGAAAACCGGATCAGCGAAACGACTGGTAAATCTTACTAATTTGCCTGGTAAAAAGTGGAGACTACTCAAGATTTTGATTAGTTCCACTTTTTACAAAAAATGAAAAAGATTTCCGTCAGAAAAAAGAGACGTCAATTTCCACTTAGTCTTTGAGTAATTTGAAACAGTGCTGTACGCAAAACTAGTAGGGAAGTGCACCAGTTTATGGCCGCCTTATGAGCTCTAATTTGGCTAAACCCTGAAAAATACACATTTATTCAAAATAATCTGATCAGTTAAAAAGCAAAGCAGTAGAAGCGTGAGAGATATATCTCTTGTTGGAACTAATGAAACCCTCCTGAATCAGCTTTTTATTTTTAGAGTTATTTTGCCAAAATTGACCAAATTAGGAACATGGCCAAGGCAATGGTACAGTTCCCCTACCAAAACTAGTTTTCTCTTCGAAAAAAACTTTGGAGAAACCCGCGTTAGATGTTTTTTCGCCGTACAAATTTCCGGAGCGGCTAACTCCATGCTGGCTGTTTGCACATATGCATTAGCGCCTCGAGTAGGAAACCAGCCTTTGCTAATAATTCATTGAGAAGAATTCAGATGATAGATAACAAAATAGATGGGTAATATATTGAAAAAACGGCAAATATTGAGGTCATGTTAATTCTACTAAGCTGTGATTATGCTACCTAGCCAGAATTTTGACAGATTAATAATTTTCCGACTGCAAATAAAACTCATTTATCGCTTTTCAGCCTTTGATGTTTCAACCGTTCCAATAGGCTCAAATTCATTTTTAAAAGTCAACAACTAGCTCTTAAAAATAATACTTTATTTTGTAGACAAACAAGATAAAACACAATAAATTTAAAGACCCCAAAGAAATAAGTTTAAAAGCATACAAAACAAGTAAACAGCCTCAACTTTAAAACTTACACTCTGACACTGCCTACGCTGATTTTAATTCCTGAATTAATAGTCCCTTGTGCTTTTTCTGAATTAAGCCACGAAAAACTCTTTTGTTTTATGCGAGGTGAACCATGCCCAGGGCCGAAAACCTCATTAATAAAAACATAATAATAATCTTTTGTTTCCAAACTCATTTTCACGAGGAATTTTTCTGCCTGTTCAAAACTGAGCTGATTTGTGATTCCGTGTGGTTTGTTTTGTGAATTCAATACCAAAATTTCAAAACGACTTATCTGCTTTTGTAAACAAAAATTCAAACGTCGATTTAATGAATCATGATAGCCTACTCTCACGCAAGGCCACTACCATCAACAGGAAGGCAAGAAACATTCGTCTATGTATTAATATGGTGCTGGTTTTGCGTGGGAGAGGCGATCAAATTCGTCAAATCGACGTTTGAATGTTTGTTTCACAAAGCAGATAAATCGTTTTGAAAATTATGGTATTAGAATTGTTCGACTATATTCCATTGCAAATTAATAAAGAATGCGGGGTTCATCGACGTTTTCTTGTATTTGAAGTAGATCTTCAGCAAAATATAAATAGCATAAAAAGAAAATTTTGTAACCCGGCGAACCAAACGGCAAAGGCTTCGTGGTGCGAGGTTGATTCTTAATAACCAGAAGCTAGGCAATTAACTGAAGGGCATAATCGTGGATGGCCAATGTTATTAACGCATTTGCCCAAAAGTACACGCGGCGCTTCCCACAGGAAACGACGCACCGCACTTTGTACTGCCCGTATACTCGATTCTTATGGGGAGATAACATTGCAGGCGTTTCCTAGAGATGCGGTTGTTCCTTTCGAATGTCGAACGCTACGTGGAATCTTGTGCAAATGCGCTTTTGGAAACAGTACAACAGCCGCGCTGTGAATCGTATTGACAGCACCCTACAATAAATGATTTGTACTGGCGATTTGCGAAAATAGTTAGTTAGTATACATACGCTTCACGACGTAATTTTTTTTATCATGTATTGCGATCGCAAGTATTGCTGTAATTCTGTATTCAGATGTCGACACAATTTAGAGTAGAAATTGATCTACTGTAGAAAATATTCAGCCTTCTTAAAGTTATTTTGATGACAGTTACCTAACACTAGCAGAGACATCGACTTCCTCCATGCACCTTTATTAGATCCCATTTACTTTTGTCAGCTAAGATCACTACCACACAGATGACAAACTACCACTTTAACTCAGAAGAGGCTCTGTCAGCAAAGTTGACCGCTTGTATGGAAAAATGCCAGAGCTGCCAGTCTTCTTGATAAAGTGGTCTTCGGTCTCAGTGTTATAGAGTACTATAGAGAGTATTATGTGTATTATAGAGCTCTCCATAAGTCTGTCGGTCTTGGACGATATTTCGCCAGTTTCCCCAGAACATTAGCGATCCCCAGGTCCAAATTCCACCGCGATGCAGCCAGAGGAGTTCGTGGCCTTCCACGAAGTCATAAAGCCTTTAATCGGATTCTTTATTTTGGTGTGTCTTAGCTATTCTTTCTTCGTGACGAACACACCAAAGGACCAACTAACTGAAATCTACCGTATTTTAAACGATTCACAATATGGCCTACTTTTGAATTTATACTTGTTACAGATCATGATTCAAGCATCTGCGCCACACACCATTTTCTATTTTCATTTTATCAGTGTTCGAAAAGCCAGAAAACTCTCCGGTCGGCATCTTTTGGCATCCATGTTTAATGTCCGCATAAAGGACCACTGGTAGCCAAATTTCATTCCGTCTGCATGTTGTGGGGATACCTAAGCTGGGTTACGTAATCCATCAAAGGCCCTGGCGCTGACCGGACTGAAAGCAACCTTAGGGAGAGATCAGGTAATTAACCCCGCTGGGAACTAGCGGGTCGTGTGCTGATGCAAATCTAATCGAGCGTCTATTCTCCATGTTAGGAGCAGCGATCATTGTCCGAGTGCCAGCGACTCTAGGCAAAACTTCTGTACACCTTGCTACATCGTGTCAACATAGAAAGGCAGCTCCTTCAACATGATGCCGGTAGCACCAGCAAGGTAAGGTAACTACGAAGATTCTACAGTTGCAAGAAATGATTTCTCGCATAACTTTTCAAAGAAGGACCCTAAAGCTAACATTTTTTCATGAATTGAATTTTGAATAGCTTTAATCAACAGAACAGCATGGAAGCTTTTATTTGTGGTAATTGCTCGATTAATTCATGAAAAAATCTTACTAATGGAAACCCCTTTGAAAAAGATTAAGCGAGATTTAATTATCCTTTTATCGAGATTTGTTCTACTCAAAACATGAGGAAGTAGATAAAGAAAGATAAGTGAAAATCATCAGATTGAAGCTTAGATTCATTAGAGGCGCAAACAGAGTGTGAAGCGACGAGGGTGAAAGGGAGAAAAGGAAGACCATCTAACTAGACAGCACACAATCAAGAAGCAGCAGATCTTCTTTACTAACAATCTGGTTGTGGACGGCTTGGATTTGAAATCGTATATGGAAACCACCGTGCCAAGACTGGCAAAAAAGATCCAGAGCAACAACCTTGGCTTTGAGTAGAAGCCAATAGACCGATAAAAGCCGATAAACATATCATTCACCACAATTACAGTCGTAAAATCTGTTGTTTCCAGTTTCCAAGAGAGAGAGCAAAAGTAGAAACAGAGCAGATTGTTTCAACGTCCAACAGATCTGGCAACGATTACT
>NW_026943769.1:0-10825 GCF_024139115.2 Armigeres subalbatus | reverse complement strand
ATGCTGCAATCACTTTAGCGGTCAAGGTGAATCTTCATAATTAGGTCGAAATACATTTTATCGAATAACGTTCCATCGAATGACCTTTGGTCAAAAGGATAATGAAATGAAAAAATGAAATATGAAATAAATTGGTAATATTGAAAAAATAATTGGTAATAATACACTTTTTGCCTTTCTCGTACAACAAAGTCTATGGAAAGGCTATCATTCCAGTCCAAAATCGAACTTATTATAGAAGTTTCGGAGACCCATGATTTTATATTCCAATCGACCTGAACAAATGTCTGTCAGTCCGTGTGTATGTGTGTGTGCACATGAAAACCGAAAAACATTAACCGATTTTCTCGCAACAAGTTGCATTCGACGGGGGACAAACCCTAGTTGATCGCTATTGAATCACAGACAAAATTGAATATAATCATCATCGGTCATTGCGTTCAAAAGTTATGGTTTGTTGAACCATATAAGCTTGGTTGTTTGATTCGCCAATACAGCGTTTGCAAGAGCCGTAATCCGTAATGTAGACAATTATTGATGATGTGTATCACACTAAAGCGTAACCAAATGTTTGAATCGAGAAAGGCATCGTCTCCGCTAGGTATATTATTCGGTTTTTTTTTCATTGTTACATGTGCCAAATAAGTTTCGCGTTGCTGCCATCGACTTTCGACTAAATGTCAATTCGACCAGTTGTCCCTTCATTTAAACGTCATTCGACGAAATGACGTTATTCGATGAAACGATCATTCCAATCTAGTGAATAAATAAACCCAAGTTTGTGCATGGTTCCTTCTGCTCTCAATGACGCCTTCGCTGCTATTGATGCTGATACACCATTACTAGCCCGAGCAACACATTTATCATAGACGAGTATCAGTGACTTATATACAACCAAATCCAGTCGTATTTGATGTGATGGAATGATACAACATTTTGTTTCATCATTGAATTTCTCACCGTAGTATTCCTGTAATTCCTCCAACAATTCCTTAGAAAATTTCTCTTAGAACCTTCCTCAGCAACCCTGGAGTACTTTCCGGGGAATTCTTCAAGAAATTTCTGCAGGAACTCTTCTTGGAAATGGAAAAGAAATCTTAGAGGAATTTTCATTGAAATTCCTGTACAAATTTGTCCAGATTTGACTTTTTTATCGCAATCTGTCATGATAAAGAACTGATTCGGAAGGCAATACCCTATGATAAATTTCTTTTACAAAGCTCCAAACGCGAGGGTCACTAGTTCTGAGGATGTATTTCGACTTGTTTTACGCAACTGTGCGGTCCCCAACACAAAATGAGCGATAACAAAGAGAGAATTATCACTTCTCTGTGGGGCTGCCTGTTTTTTCGCACTTGTATACAAGTGGGGCTGGGGCTGTTCGGCCACATTGAGAGCTGACGTAAAGCCAATGTCAACTTCTCTCCGCGAACAGCCTAGATAGCCATGTGGTGTCGGCAGCTTGTTATCTGTCTCAGAATAACATTACGGATTGCTAGTTCCGGTGATAAAAGTCCACCATACAGGTGACCCCTAGTTCTCGGTGTGTTGCGGCTTTATGTTTACATTGCCTACAAATGAATGATTAGGGGGGTCTAATAAGAACCTAACCGCAAACGGAGCCTGTGAAGCACCAGTGCCCCCTTCACAGTATTTAGACCTCGCTGCGCTAACCATAGCTATGGCGTAGTTGACTTTTGCTTCTCCAAGATAACCGGCTACTCTTATTCAATCTCAACTTGAGGTTGGAAAAGGGTGGGTTATAAATACGTGTTTTACTTAGTTTTTCAACAAATGGTCACCTATATGGATTCGCATTATGCGTTTTTCACAGTGTATTCTGTGTTTCGTCTTTGACGTTCGACTTCGGCTACTCTTGTTCAATCTCAACGTGAGGTTACATAAAGGGTTATGAATATGTTTTTCACTAAGTTTTTCAACAAATGGTCACCTATATGGATTAGCATTATGCGTTTCATTCGATATGTTCGGCAGACCAGCGATGCTGGAGATGTTCAATGAGAGGTTCCCTCGGTTTGCACCCCAGCTTGACCAGAACAAGTTGTACACACGCCAGAGAGCTATTATGTCACATAATATGCTGACTCCAGAAGACGTAGAGTACATCAAGGAACGGGGAGTGGAGAAGGAACAAGGAGATGAGGAGGAGTCAGTTCCGTGGGACAGACAGATGTCCCGGCATCGGATACCCAAATTGCAGTACTCCTATCGGTTTACGAGTACAGTAAGCATCCTGAGGTTATTTTTCCACAGTACTTGGAAACCGTGGAGAACCTTCAGGAGCTGCAGTTTATCGTGTATTCGGCTGCAGTGGCTGCTGGGATTACAAACGCGCATGCAAGGTGAGAGTGATGAACGCGCATGGCCCAAAGTACAAAAACCCGCGTGGATGCGACGTCTAGAGACCCGCATCTCCACACTGCGGTCAAAGATTGGTCGATTAACACAGTACACGCAGGGGAATCAATCAACAAGGCTTGTTCGGAATGTTGCTGAAATTGTGAAACCCACAGAACTCCGTGATCTCACCGAGGCGAACATAACTGAGATCCTCGACACCCATGTACAGCGGTTGAGTGCTCTTGCTAAACGACTGCGACGTTATGGAGAATGTTCGAAGAGGGAGGGGCAAAACATAATGTTCAACATCAACGAAAAGTAGTTCTACAACCACATCCGAAACGGCCTTCCGGAGATTGGAGAAGTCACGCAGGTTTGGTCCAATCTGTGGGAGAACCCCGTCGTACACAACGACGATGGGGTGTGGATGGCAGAAGAAGAGCGATATTATGGTGGAATAGATAACCCTAGATAACCCCGGGCAGCTACAGGAATTTATCACTAGGGGTGTTACTTATCTTCTGCCGAAGGATCGGAACGCTTTAAATCCAGCCAAGTACAGACCAATAACGTGCCTTTCGAGTTTGTACAAAGTGCTGTCATCGGTAATAGCGAGGAGGGTGCAGAACCATTGCGACGTCAACAACCAGATGACCGAGGAACAAAAAGGTTGTCGACGCAACACACGAGGCTGCAAGGATCAGGTCAGGCCACCCACAAGCAAAGAAACCAGACTATATATCGACTACCGTCGTTCGGGGTGACACTGGGCCTAGGGGGTAAGATTGGGCCAAAAACGAAACATGTTTCAACTCCTAATATCTCAGAAACTGTTACGAATTTTGATGAAAACTTCAAACGGTTCGAAAATATATTAAAATTCACGTCTAGGAAATCACAAAACAAATTCCAAGGATTAAGGTGATTATACAATCAAGCCATGTGGTGAATTTCAAATTCACCACACGGTTTTCTACTCCTAATATCAAAAGATCAAATCTAGCGTAATAATTTTCGTACAATGCTGAAATTAAAGTCGATTGTTTAGCATGAGTAAGCAAACCATCTACGGATGTTTCAACCCCGTGGGCGTTATGGTTCTCTCAATCCGTGCTCTTGAAAAATCACTAGAAAAAGCACGTGGTTTCCAAGATGGCCGATTTGTGGCTTTGTTGTATAACCACCTTAATTGTGCTCGTATCATAATGCTTGGAATTTGAATGTAAAACTATTGATCGAATGAACCCGTATTAAAATAGTGTCAGTAATGCCCAACAAATCTATTACACGACTAAATTTTAGATCGATGGATACCTGGTGATCATGTTACGATAATCTGTTTTTTTTTGTTTTATCGAATTTTATGAATATTTATTTAGCGGTCTTGCTTTTTCGTAACAACGAGCAATGCATGCTAAAAAGGGGTGAGATTGGGCCAAGCCTTTGGTTGATTTGCCATACATAGTTGGTAAAAGCCGTAATGTAGGCAAATATTTTTTAAACGATTGAATCGTTGCATCGTCACCGCTGAACTTTATTGTATGTGGCCTAATGTCACCCCCTGTGAGGGGTGAGAATGGGCCAATTTTAAACAACAAAACTTTGAAGAATTTCTCTCATTTATTATTTTTTCCCCACTCAGTGGTAAATTTATTGTTCAAGCTTGTACCTAACTAATTACAACTTGATTCCAATATTAACTACAAGAGCTTTGTAACATTTACTTGGAGCATACCACATTTTGGCCCAATGACACCCCCGTAGACGGTATAAAAAGGCATACGACTCAGTACCTCACTCGTATCTCCTTAAGGTACTGCAGTTGTATAAGATAGACGGTAACGTCATCAGGCTAATGCAGCATGCTATGGGGATGTGGATCGCATCCCTACACATTACCGATGGAGAAAAGGTGTTACGGTCCAGGACTCTCAGCATCAGGAGGGGCCTATTCCAAGGCAATACCTTTAGTCCTCTCTGGTTTTGCCTTGGCATGAACGCTCTTAGCAGAGCACTCAACCAACACAGCTATGGCTATCATTTGGATAGTGGGGAAAGGCGTACAAACATTACCCACACCTTCTTTATGGACGGCTTGAAGAGCAGTTTGCGTAATCTGCGGATAAGCTACACCAATTTCTGCAGCTTGTAACGGTATTCAGTAACGACATCCGGATGGAGTTTGGAATCGATAAATGTCGATTAGGGTGCGGCTTATTTTTCGAATGTTTCCGAAACCTGGAACTCGTGTGCCCAAACGATTTTTTATTGGAAAAAAAGAGTAGCCTCAGAATTTCAGGCCAAAATATTGCAGTTTAGTCGCGCAAAGGTCTTTAAGGTAATTTTTTAACCATCAAGTTTAGACTTTCATAAAATTAATTACAACTTTGGCAATTTTCATCCGATTTACAATGTTATAATTAATCTCTTTAGTATTAAAGTTATGAAAACTTTGAGGAACATCATATTTCTTTAAATTAGCTCCAAATGTTGGTAATATGCAGATTTTGATAAAAGTGTTCTTTTTTTTTAAGGAAAATCAGTTTTACAAACGCCTTAACTTTGTCAAATATCAGCCGAATCCGGATATTTTTATATGAAATTAAAGAGAAATCTGTAATCTATTTTTTCTTAAAACAAACTGAGTTTCTCAAACCATTATTTGGCAATGTATTTGACCAAATACTACAAAACATTTTTTTTATTGAACAAGGACGTCGCATAGTAGGCCATAATTTTATTATTTTTATAGTACATTTTGAATATAATAGTTCCGTTTCATATGGAATTATACCGTAGTCGTATAGAACTGATTAAGTACAGTCAATTATCAGAAAACTGGATTTTTTGTAGGAATTTCATTATGCTTTACTGTTTTGAAGATTTTACAATGTTATATGATATAATGAAATGTTGTTTACAATGATGATTATAGCACGAGTGAAATTTTGAAACGAGTTAATTGTAATTATAAATAATCCTAATAAATTGGTGACGAACTATTTTTCTGAAAAATCTTTTGAAGTAAATCTACTTATCATTTGAATTAAAATCAACAAATAGCCTTTATTGGAAGTCTTTATTTTATAAAGGTCGTAAACTCGCAATTCAAAGTGATGGCCGAACTATTTATTGGAACGGTTTGCATTCCACATATTACCATAATCATATGGTATTATAATCACGCTGTAGTCTAATTTTCTTTATACATTTTTGGAAGAAGGATTTTAATATCATATTAATAATTTTGCAAATACCGTAAACCTCATTGGTTTAGATTAGTGCAAGAGTTTCCCATAAATTTGTATTGTTTGAATTACTTTGTGTTAATAGGTAACGGTATCAATCATATCCCCGTTCTATTTGTAGCTGTACGAAGAACGGTAAATAATTATGCTGGAAGGCTCGATTTACCCAAATCCGGGACAGTAGATTCATAATAGTTGTACCTTAATCAAAAATGTTTACTGAACTGCAATGTAGTTCGGCAATGTTTTGATCATAGTGACTACGGTTTTAATAGACCGGACTGTAAGAGCAACGGTTTGTTAAGAATGTTCTCCAGTTGAAAAAATAGAATTCTATCAATATAAGATTGATTGTGGTACGTAGACCGTTAATACTGAGTTATCCTCATTTAATAATGTAAATGTTATCGTTGAAACATGTAGGTGTTAGAAGAACTTAAAAGTCTAAAAATTCACAAATCTCATTTAATGCACCTTTAAATCTTCATGGAATTGGTTAAAAATTGTCCACGAGATTTCTTTCAAGTTGCCCATTAAAATGGAGGGGTGACACTTTGAATCTGAAATACTTGAAAATAGTAAACTGGTCTACTAATTTTTAACTGATTGAAGAACGGTAAATTATTATGCGGGTAAGCTCTCATTCTAAACAGCTTTTCATTATGGCATAACATTGTTAATACGTCAAAACAATGAAACATAATGAAATTCTTACAGGTAATGCAGTTTTCTAGTAAATTTACTATGCTAAAACTTTTTTTTTACGACAACGGTATAATTTCATATGAAAAGAAACTATACAATTTAACATGTACTATGAAAGTAATAAAATTATGACCTACTATGTGGCGTCTTTGTTCAATAAAAAAATTGGTTTGCAGTATTTGGTCTAAAACATTGCCAAATAATATTTTTAGAAACTCAGTTTGTTCTAAGAAAAAATAGAATACAAATTTCTCTTTGATTTCATATAAAAATATTCGGATTCGGCTGATATTTGACAAAGTTAGAGCGTCGATCCATAAATCTACGCTGGGATCACCTGATGGATGCCGACAGCTTCCGGGTCAACGAACAGAAAGAGATTCGAAACATGGTTGAAGGCAAAACGTACATTTCATAGGTTTCCTGCAACTGAAGGGAATTCGTAATCAAGAAAGAGCTGCAGGAAAAGTTCTTGCATCGTGTCATTGGTATTTTGAAGAGCTTCTTCTTGGCTGGCAACAAAGTGAAGGTGATAAACACGTTCGCCGTGTACAGTTTCGGGGTGGTGAAGTGGACCAAGACTGTCTTAGAGGCGTTAGAACGAGCAGTACGAGTGGCATTCACTAAGCATCGCATGCGCCATCCAAAATCGTCCATTGAGAGCGCCAGGAAGAGGCTTTACCGATATACAAACACTATGTGTTTCCCAGATCCATCAGTTACGAAGATACATCGTGGAAAGCCAGAACCGCCACGAAATTTATCGTGCTGTGTGTAAAGTTGACCACGGAGGGAGGCGCAGGAGGACTGTCAGTTTAATTGCGACATCAAGTCTGTCGACAAGATGATCGCATCGTGAAAGCAGAAGGAGTGGCATGGTACGCACCCCCATCAACTGGAGCTGGAATATATCGAAATAGCGGCGTCGAATATGTGGCTGGCGCGGGGTGAACTCTTCTCAAAAACAGAAGGATTCATGGTAGCCATCCAGGATCGGGTAATTGCGACGAAGAACTATCGGCACTATACTTACTTGATACTTGATGGGCTACAGCTCTTCGATGAACCTACGCCGAATGGAGTATCCTTCTCCACTGGGCTCGATCCTGGGCCAATCGCTTCCAGTCGCCCTGAACATTGAGCGCCCTCAGGTCCTCTTCAACTGCAAAAAGCCATCGTGTAATATCCAGCCCTTTATACACCTGGTACAATTCGTGATTCATGTGACGCCGCCAGATACCGTTCTCCTGTTTACCACCGAGTATTGTCCGCGGCACCTTACGCTCAAATACTCCAAAAAGTTCTCCGATCAGCCTCCTTTAACGTCCATGTCTCATGGCCGTATAAAGCCACCGGAAGAATCAGAGTAGTATACAGCGCGAGTTTTGTTTTCGTTTGCAGACTACGGGACTTAAGCTGGTTACGAAGTCCGTAATAAGCCCTATTTGCAGCTGCAATACGCCTTTTCACCTCGCGGGTAACATCATTATCGCACGTCACTAATGTTCCAAGATACACAAATTCTTCTACCACTTCAAATTTTTCACCATCCAGCACTATTTCGCTACCACCACCACTAATGAACCCACGTTGATTGCCAGCGACCATGTACTTCGTTTTGCTGGTATTGATCGTGAGTCCAATCCTCGCTGTCTCCCTTTTAAAAGGCACAAAAGCCTCTTCCACGGCACGGCGATCAATTCCGATAATATCGATATCGTCCGCAAATCCCAGGAGCATATGCGATTTTGTGATAATGGTACCGCTTCTTTGCACACCAGCTCTCCTAATCGCTCCCTCGAGCGCTATATTGAACAGTAGATTCGAGAGTGCATCACCCTGCTTCAATCCATCTAAGGTAACAAATGACGTCGATATTTCATCCGCAACCCTTACACTTGATTTCGATCCGTCCAACGTTATACGAATCAGCCGTATCAGTTTCGCCGGAAAACCATGTTCAAGCATAATTTGCCATAATTCATTCCGTTTCACCGAATCGTACGCCTGCAAGTTTACTCCCAGAATTTATCATGGATTTGTCTCAGAGTTAACATTTGATCCGTCGTTGATCGACCCTCACGAAAACCTGCTTGGTATTCACCGACGAAGACTCTTCAAGCGGTCTCAATCTGTTGAACAGAATACGGGACCTAATTTTGTACGCCGAATTAAGGAGGGTTATTCCTCGATAAACTCCAGTCTCTGCCCTTTCTTAAATAGAGGGGAAATGAGGCCGTCCAACCAGCTGGCAGGCATATCCTCGTCTTCCCATATTTTCGACATAATATGGTGCAGAACTTCATAAAGCAGCTCACTGCCGTGTTTGAGAAGTTCAGCGGGAGCTGGTCCTTCCCCGCAGCCTTATTGTTTTTCAGCTCTTTAACAGCTTTTTTTAACCTCATCTAGTGTAGGTGACTGACAGCTTGTCTATCGTCGCTAATATTTATTCTGTTCTTAGCTGCACCCTCACTTCCACTATTTAACAAAGTCTCGAAGTGTTGCTTCCACCTGGCAGACACTTCCGTTTTATCTGTCAGCAAGTTCCCTTCTTGGTCGTTGCACAAGACGGGAGATGACGCTGTCTTTCTCCCCGCATGTCATTGACAGTCTCATAAAAACTCCGCATATCGTTCTGATCCATTCTTTCCTACGCCTCACTAATCATTTGTTCTTCATACTCTTTTTCTTCCTGCGGTGGGTTTGTTTTTCGGCAGTTCGTGCTTCCTTGTACCGATCTCTATTCGATCGGGTACCTGACACCAACATCCGGCTTCTGGCAACGTTCTTCTCGTCTGTCACTCTCTGACACTCCACATCGAACCAACCCGTCCTGGGTCGCCTCTGTGCAGGGCCTCACTTCTCGTGCTGTTGTGCTCACCGCTCCATGAATCGACTCCCATAGATTGTTGATGTTGTCGTTAACGTTGATTGCACTTATCCGTTCGTCGAGCTTCTGGCGGTACTCAGCCGATACTCCTTCCGCCGACAATCGCTGGATATTGTAACGCATCGTTCGCTGTGATCTTTCGTTCCATACAGTTGACAATCGTGATCGAATTTTACTGACAACGAGGTTGTGATCAGAGTCAATGTTCGGACCTCTGAATGTCCGCACATCGATAGCATTCGAGAAATGGCGCCCATCCACCAGAACATGACCTATCTGATTGCAAGTTTTACCATTTGGATGTCTGCAGGTGAGTTTTCGGATATCCTTTCGTGCAAAATAGGTGCAACTGATGGCCATCCCTCTGGCAGCAGCAAAATCATTAGCCGTAGGCCGTTGTCATTGGTAGTGAAGGCTTTCCCTACCGATTATGGGACGGAAAAAGTCCTCTCTACCGACCTGAGCGTTAGCGTCTCCGTCCGATAACAATTTTCACGTCATGTTTTGGGCACTCTCCATAGGCTTTATCAAGACATTCATAAAACGTGTCCTTCACGTCGTCGGATTTTCCGTTTGTCGGAGCGTAAACGTTGATTAGGCTGTAATTGAAGAATTTGCCCTGTATCCTCAATACACAGATTTGTTCGCTAATGGGTTTCCACCGCATCACTCGCATTATCTGCTTGCCTATCACTACGAAACCAACTCCATGTTCTGCTTTTTCACCGCCGTTGTGATAGATGTCATACTTGAATGCAGTGTTGGTCGTGGGGTCCACGGCTTGGAATTCACGTTATCCGGAGCGTGTGTGTGGCCCCTTATGTTGTTCGGAAGATTGGAGTAACCGACGGTAAATTGCTTTTTCAAAAGGTTGAAAAACGTTGAGAGAAGACTGTTCGGTCCTCAGATTTTAGGGGTGGTTTAGTCCTTCCCATGTTTCTTAATTGGTGTCACTTTGGTTAACTTCCAGGCAGTGGGGAATAAGCTAAGCTTGTGGCACTTCTTGAAAATAATTGCAAGATGTTTGCAAAACTATTCAACTATTCAGGTTTTGGGTGTAGCTATTCTTCACGGGTGAAGTACGCTAACTGAGAACTCGGTTCAAAATTTAACGACATTAGTGAAATTAAATATGTTACACGGTGATTGTATTATTTTTATGAGTAACTGTATAAAAAGCTTACATTTTTTGTATTAAAACCTTGCAGTATTGTATTTCAAGATATTATACAATTATTGTAAGATTTGTATTTTGGGTATATTGTTTCTAACAGGATCAATCGTGAAATGGAACGTGGCTTTGTTTTCAAAACTGGAAATTGACGAAAGTTTTGAAAAGCTTAGCACTAACTGGAATCTCATTGGAAAAAATCATTAACGGACTGGTTCTCAATAGTGGATCAATTGTGGATGTGTGAAGGAAGTTACACTAAAAATTGACTATATGTCCAAACTTATGTGAAAATTATTGCAATATTGATCAATCCACAACTGTGAACCGTTGATGATTTTTTGGGGTATGGGTGTGGTATTGTTTTGGTATTTTCAAAAATAGCTAATGTACATATTATTTTATCCAGCAGTGTACCTTCGTTCACACCACAAAAAGCGACTTTGGTGG
>NW_026943768.1:0-37993 GCF_024139115.2 Armigeres subalbatus | reverse complement strand
GTAAAAATAATCCGTGTTATTTTGAGAAACCGTGTAAAAATAATCCGTGATATTTTGAGAATCCGTGTAAAAAAAGCCGTGCAAAACATATCCGTGTAAAAAAAGTAAACGGGTCTTTGTTAATGGCGGGGATGCTTTCCGTATAAAAATAAATCCGTGTAAAAAAATCCGTGTAAAAAAAGAATCGGGTGTACCTGGTTTACAGTTCGTCTTTGAGTAAAGGATTTAATTTTAACAGCCTCGTTGGATAAACGTACAACTCGTGCTGAAAAAATCATCTTTTTGCAACTAGTTGCACAAACTACTATTAATGTTTTGGTTCCAAACTATGAGTTCAGTTTAATAATATAATTTCTCAGAAAATGAGAACCAAAGTATAAAATAATGTTTATTAAAAATATTCTTCTGGAAATTATTTTTTGCGGACTATTTTAAAACATTTACATTTAACACGGCAAAATTTCCTAATTTAAAATGGATATCAACACCATTGCTGAATGTGTATCATTTAATTGCCAATGCCTGCTGCGAATGAATGAAATAATTTTTTTTAATCAATTTCTATATTCAATAGTGTAGTTGATTGTTTGCTAAGGAATCAGAACTGTTATAGTTGTGGATTATTAAACCAATCACTTTCCCTGGATGAGCAGACTAAATCTCTCTGGGATAATTTTATTATTCTTCATCCACCACCGCTGCCCTCGCAGCCTCTTGCCATGAACTCCGAGCGAGGCGATTGTATCGATCTCAACCGACACCACTGCATCCGACCATCATCAAGCATAGAACGTCAAAAAAATGCCCCCTCTTCTTTCATGCACACTCGCAGACCCACCGGGAGCTCTCCTGCTGGCGACTGCATTCTGTGTAGGTAGAAAATGCGAGAAACAATGGTGGGGCGAAAAGCACGTCAGTACGCGCTGCTGTCACAAACTGTAATGACTCGCACACGGAAGGCACTGCTTCTTTTATGCACAAAGTAAATCTTGCGGTAGATCCGAAGGCACGTGGCAATGCATTCTGATGTCCGTGTTAGGAATGCACGAGATTGATTATATATGAAATTTTTATTGACCTTGACAAGATTTGAAATTTTCAATAGCTTATCGTTAAAAATCATAAGTTTCAATGAAGTTGGCAAATTGCTGGAGAGTGTCCGAGTCGATTGATATATGAATGTTAAAAATCCATCGAAAGATAAAGGCGCTAGTAACGTTCGAAATCTTTCCTTCCAGCGAAACGCTCTCGATTTCCAAAAATCTAAATGACACCCAGTATAGTAAAGAAAGACGTAAGTCCTACGTCAAAATAATTCGCGAGGCATCACTTTTCGCCTATTATTGGTCTAATTCATTTGCACCGCCTGCCGAACTTATGAAACCATCTATCGGCGACTAAAATAAGCCCACCCCTGAAAAATTACAAATTTTCCATAAAAAATAAGGAAGTTACCAATAAAGAAATCTGGGTATGAACAATAAACCAATATGAAATTTCCACAAATAATGCAAAATTCTCAAAAACAATTGCAGGGCTGTTACAACAGTCGCGGATTTCGTGATTTTCGCGTTTTTCGCGAATTTCGCGGATTTGTCGCGGATTTTCTCTTCCAGTCGCGAGAATCGCGGTTCCGTCAAATATTGTCGCGAAAATCGCGTATTAATAATTACACTCTCGCGAATATCGCGATTTCCCTCAATTTAATTTTAGGAATAATTCAACATGTCATTTATGTGGGCGTTTGAAAAATAGGCAACCCGTCGAGATCCAAACACATGGTATATCAATAATCATTCAATAGTCGTATGGATGTTGGTTTAAGTGGACACATACAAAGTCTGTCGAATTGTCAGATCGATCATATTGCATTTCTGGATTACCGAAATGCCGAGATCTATTTATTTTATTGCTTAGAACTTTCGTGCTACTAATTGCGGAATTACAATTATGATAGCTTGCGCTGCATAAAGGGTCGACAATTAAGTCGGATCAAACGCAGTAGTATTCACATTTGCTACTGGCGGGACGAAACTGATAGCTGATCGAAGCTGGCTTTATTTAGGTGTTTTGAAATTTATAATTTTAGGTTCATCGCCAATGCGGAAAGGAATTAGAAGGATTTAGCAATTTTAATTAAGAGGAAGGCCGGACCAGAAGGACCGTCTTGCGAGTCAACCAAGGGCTTCGCCAGTTATTTGAATTAAAATTTACCACATTTAAATGATTGTAAGGATAAAATTTGATTAAAAAAAAAACACAAAGACACTAATAAAATAGACAAAAATTGCGATGATAGGGTCCGACGGCTCCGGCTTCTCCCTGAGGACTGGAATTGTTGGGTTCCTGCCGCTTTGTATAGCTTTTTTTTTCTAAGGGTTGTGCAAATATGGTTCATCTGCATCCTCGAGTGTCTCGCAGTAATCTTTTCTATGCGCGGTGTTCTCCGGTGGTATGTTAACTTGCTGCTGAAGCTGAAGGATTGATGTCTAGGTTGGGAATGCCACATTTTGACCATTCTCGCCAATATTAGCTGTCAAGCAGAAAATTCTTGTGGATTGTTCGACCTTTCTTTTTGTGAGAACCATTGTGTGTACCATGCCCAATGACTATTGCAGGCATTTCATTCAAACCATTCAGTATTCATCTTTTGTTCTATTATGCATTCCAATAGCTTTTTGGTAGGCTAGTTTTTGTTCCATAACCTTCGCTCCAAAATTCCTCGCTGTCCTTATATCCATTGAGAGTCGTTCCATCGTGCGTGATTACTCAGTTGCAGCAAACTGTCTGACTGAATTCGAGCCTTGAGACTCCATACGAATCCTACGATGGATGGGACATACGACGTTGTAATGTTCACTATAGATGGCAAAACGCCTTCGTGTACGCGGTCTACCATGAAGCCTACGGCCTCTTCTGGGATGTCTAGTGCATGGTATCTTCGCTTGACACTCTTCCGTGAAATGAACAACGTGTCGAGTCTGCCGTGTTGTATAAGCTTTGCAAAACCCCTTCCATTATCTCATACGTAGTGATAATGATATCATTTTTCAAATCGTGAATATTATTTCTTAAAAATTCGCCGGCCTTAGAACCGTTCCTGTCCACCTCTGGTTTCATTTCGCCTGAGTGCTTTTAAATCAGATTCGTCAGGCTTTGCTCGGGCCTCTGCTTAGTTCTGTAGAGAATCGCTTGCTTAAAAAAAAATAGTCTTATATTATTTCCTAACTGGCGGATTTATGGAAGTACACAATGCAATGACTGATCAATAAATAGCTTGACGGATTATTGATGCGTCCAAGGCCATGTAAAACAATAGTAGAGATTAGAAGAATACTATATAGCGTACTAAAAAGTATAATTCAAATATACCCCTTGATCTAACTGGTATTTACCTATGACAACAGCCTGCCATCTGCACAACTTACTTATAAAGAAATGCAATGATACAACATCGATTTAAATGGGGGATTTCCCGGCAACATTTATATTTATATTACATAAATTAGTGAATGTTCTTTCTTTTTGTTTTCTATTAACGAATATGACAATCTATGCCAATCTATCTAAAAGCAAAAATATTGAAAATTTTTAAAATTATTGAACGTGTAATTATAAGTAAGAAAACATATTTTTGTTTGTCGCGGATTTGTTTTTACAGTCGCGGTTTTTAATTTGCAAGTCGCGGATTTCGCGGATTTCGCGGATTGGAATTCAACTAGTTTGTAACAGCCCTGCAATTGAGAATTTTCCACAAAACAAAAATAAATTAGCACTTTTCAAAGCAAAAATTCCAATTTTCCATTAAGAAATAAAAATGTTCCATGAAAAAATACAAAATTTCCATAAATAAATAAATATTATTAATAAATGCTTCAATTTTCTGCACCCTAATGTTTTGCCCGGTTTCAAATTTCCAAGCCGAGTCAATAGGTAGGTTCAATACTACAACAGTTTAGCTGTTTGCTTTCAATAAGTTCGTGTGGTGGTATGGCTATAGTGGGCGATCTAAAAATTTTAAAATTGTTTTGGGTTCAAATCCCGTCGAGGATCTACATTTTTGAAGGCGCAATTAAATTAACCGGCATGCTGGCGCTCACGAGTTTATTACCCGTCTTTCTATCCGGATAAAAAAATGGTTTGAGAGCACTTGCTCACAGGAAAACATGGATAAACTGCACTCCGCTGTTTGGATCAATCCTTCGTAGCCTGCTTGTACTTGACTCGACTCAAACTAAAAGTTCAAAATAAAAAGTCTTGTCATTTCTACCGTAATAATGCCCGAGAACTGCTAGAAAAGACGGAAATAGAGTATGACTAGCGATGACCAATGCGCATTTTCAACCAAAACAGTGAATATTCATCTTGGTGGTAACATAGTGTTGTGCATCTAATAGATAAGACGAACCGGATGGACCTTATCCATTCTAATCCCCAGTCTCTGGAAATTCTGCTGAAAATACTGAAATATAAATACGTACACACTAAAAAGTTCACATTTTGATTTTTTACATTTTATAGTTATGTTTACCTTTTTTCTGCCGAGTCATGTTCGCAGATCACAACTTTGCTAGAACAGGCGACGATCAATCGATGCTATACTTATAGGCTCTTATAGGTTACGATAGATCTGTCAAAAATGTGAATATTATTTTAATACGATTGACAGAAACTACGTATATTATTATTCAAATCTTCAAGGGATTAACAGTGTATGGACGATCTCCTTCTATGCATAAAAGACCACCTCGTGAGCTTAATATCCATTATCGCATGCCTTTCCATCGTTTCAGTGGCATCGGCATCTGTGTCTGTTACTGAGCTGCAAAGCTAGGCTAAGTAATTTTTTCCTCTACTGCTTGCTTCTTTTGTAGGATCTGTCGAAATGATGGCGCTGCATTGTTTCTGAAATTTCCCCATGAGGCATTCATCAAGGTGGTTCTTGGCCGACCGAAAGCAATTACTTTCTGGTTAATTTGTTACAACCGAGCGAAACATGTGTATTGCTGGTAGAACGTTCCGGACTCGCAGTGAGCATACACTTCCTCTACCAGTGTCGGGCGGATGATGTTCGGCGTAAGTTTTCGGCATTTCAATTGGACCGATGAAAACATGATTATTAAGTTTCCTCCACAGAGATTTATTGGGAAATGTACCACATGTTCGGTAGTTCAATCCGCGATTGGTGGAATTTAGAGGTCGACTACAAATCTAATATAATCAAGCGCATGTTTACTAGAGCATAACGAAGGAGAGTACTTAGAAAGTCTACTGAGAAGATGTGGTAATGGAATTCTATTCACGGCTCTCAGCAGCATTGATATCCATGCGCGAGACGCAGCTCAAAGTCGACCCCTACAAATTAAATGGTAGAAAACACTTAAAGTTATATTATACCAAGGAGATTGGTAAACTTTCTATTAAGATCGTACCGGATCCTGTATGTTTTTCATGTGAAACATGATTTTTTTCGGTCAGGTGATTTCCTTGTGAATATAATAGCGGCGGAAGAAGGTGCTTCGGACTACCATTCCGTGGGAATGTGGATTTTGTGTACAAAACTATAGTAAATAAAAATATGTATGTAGAAACCAGCCACTGCATTATTTTTTCCAGAATGAGATACCCGTTACGAACGTTAGGATATCGCGACATCTGAATCATTGCATAACAACTTCGATAAACTCCATAATTGTATTTCAAAAATATATTGCAAAGCGCAGCTCTCGCTTTTATCAACTGGCTGAACTGACTGAAGGCCAACTTGTCACCACAAGCAACAGTGAGAGTTTCAATTTGAATTAGGAATAATTTTACCATGCATAAAAAGGAATTAATTTCCAGTTTTAGATTTGTGGTACACGAAAGTCGGTTTTTACGCGGGGGGTACGTTGCGCGTGAATCAAAACCGCTTAAATACCAAAATCCGCATAAAAAAGTCGCGGAAAAGCGACTCCAGTGTAGGGGAAACTGGACACACATGATCCCCACTTTTTGTTTAGGATATTTCTCGATGTAACATGCACCGATTTGCACGCTTCTTGATGGATTTGATAAAGAACTTAATAAGCTATTCAAAAACGTCATTGGAAGTAATTATTTGTCCATGAAAGTTACCAAAAAATCGATTTTGCTGAAAGATAGAAAATTTGGCATTTTCAAAACTTGCGGGAGATTTGATCCCCATATAGGGGGAAATTGATCCCTTTATGAGCTGAACATGTTTAGGTTCTTCCAAGTCCAATGAAAGGTTGAATTTGTCTACCTTCAAATCCTAATAATTCTTCAAAGTCTGCCGTAATATTAGTCGTGCGAAAATTAAATATTGTAGGTATTAAGCAAGACAAGTATTTTAATTCTCGAATAGAGTAGTAGTGACAGATAGAATGTCTGCTATAGCAACAAAATTGGCATAGTGATGATAATTTATCTGCAAACTATTCCCTCCACTAACAGACAGTGGTCATATCACGACAACCATGATGTTCCCAAGAGGATCTCTCTTTGTGATTGATACAGATGATACCAAAAATGATTGATCGATACATAAATATACACAGATAAAAATATGTTGTGATTTTAAATGTATTTGCATGCACATACTTGGAGCATGCAAATAAACGTAACATTCAACCGATCTTACTGTTCCTTTGAATCGTAATAAATTTAATCTGTGCTTTCTTGTAAAATTAAATCAAATTTAATTGAATATCAAATGCTATAGGGTTCGCTGCAATTTTACACGTCGTTGAATTTTCAAAATTATTTACTGTGTATCTTTGTAATTTTGGAATCTAATTATTCTATTAAATTGTTCAAAGAGGTCTCTTATATTTTGATCTTCTTGCCCTCAGATGCATTCAATCTATTCTACAATCATTCTAAGTAGCTGAAACAGTGACCCATTCTCACCCCTATTTGACCCATTGCCTCTCCCGACGACGGTACATCGAGATCGCCAGACTACTACCAATACCACAACCGTGATCATACCAGGATGATGACTCCATACATCAATATGGTACTATCACGTATTATAATGTTTGTAGTGCGTGTTATTATTACACAAATGCGATTTCTCTTAAACGACTGACCAAAAGATGTTGAATGAGACTATTATTAAAAATTCTTTAAGAAGGTTGACAACTAAATGGTGATTGTAAGCAAACTTCTCCTCGTTCAAACGGAAAAAAAAGTTAATACCAGATCGAACAATACTGATTTTAAGCCCTGTGATTTGCTGAGTATTTTCAACGCTTAATTTACACTCTTTTTCATTGAAAATAATGTTAAAATGCATTTAATAAAACTAATCAAAACAAAGTATGTTCAACTACACTTTGTTCTGGTTAATGAAATAAGGCTATTGAGAAATTCAAATTGCGCGTGTATTGTCTGATTAACAAAATTAAAGAGAAATAAAATTTATTTATACTTTTTAACTAGAAAATAATTTTAACAGATCAACTAGTTACATACAATACAATAATATGCGACGGTATACAACAAACGCCTTAATATATGCAATATCGGGATCAAGTGTGTCCAAACTGTGGGGGATCAAGTGTGTCCATGTTGAGTATTTATCTTGTTTTGTTTTTTTATTCAATGGAAAATAAGCAATAGTTATTTGAATGAACTTATTCAATTCTACTATAATAAATCTTTGTCCAGTAAAAATTTGGTACGTTTTGGTTGGACATATTCAAAGTTATTAAACTTTTCTCCTTTGAAGAAAAAAAGGATTGAGAATGCTAAAATAATAAAACCTCTGTAAAATCCATATACATAAAGTAACTAATATCAAATGTTACTCAGATTCAATAATCTATCTAACGGATTCGTTTGCACATATCACTGGTATAAAAATGTGATTAGTTTTCGAGAAAACAAGGGGGGATCATGTGTCCCCGGGGATCATGTGTGTCCAGTTTCCCCTACTGTACATATATCGAGATATTTACATACGACTAACAAGTCCATAGAATAATTTAAAAACAAAATTAAAGGAAGTTTGATGAAATACCTAATTAATATTTTTTTCAAACACTATTTCTTCGATAAACACATTTTGATTAAATTCTATTGATCTCTAGGGTTTTCAATACGCATTAGTACCTTAGTATTAAGAGCGGTTTACATCAAATTACTTTTTTGACTTTCGCGTTTTTTATTGAATAACACCTCCCGTCTAACATATGTAGGGGAGTGTATCCGGTTGTTACGAATTTCACACATATTTTTTTTTCAAGTTAATATTATGCAGCAATATGATCATTAATTTAAAGTTAGAGATCTTAGAACACTTTTCTCCGAAGTAACTATCTTCTTCTTCTTCTTCTGCAATGGCTCTACATTTCAACTGGAATTTGGCCAGCTTTTAAACATAGTATTCTATTAGCATTTCCTTAGTTATTAATTGTAAGCTTTTCTATGCCTGCCCTTGCCACAATGGGGGAAATGTTGCATGTTTCGGGCCAAATTCAATAACTTAAAAGGCCGCTGAATAAAAATTGTGACCAAGAACTTTTCTTGAACAATTTTTGTCCAGGAATCGAATGGGGATAATTTCGGATACGGCACGCCATTCCTAATAGGACTTTTTGGACGTTTCCCCCCAACTTCTCCCAGAACTTGGTATTATGAACGGAATGCAGCCGATATAAGCAGTTTAAGGCATATTTCTGATTGAATCTGAATGATTAGAATATTGTTGGGTAAGCGCAGTGTTATTTTATCTGGAGAGTATGTTTGTTTTAGGGGAATATGGGGTAAAATAGTCTCATATATTATATATATACAAATGGATGAACTGTTTGGCGTGAAAACTAGTATGCAGAAGTTTTTAGAGTCGAGAAGGTTCTTATGATGCTTGGAGACCCCTCCCCCTTCTGAATGGAAGGCTTCCACATAAATTTTAAAAAAATACGGCATAACTCGAGGACTAATCGAGCAAATGCAACCAAAGTTGGCATGTTAAGGTTTTTGAAGTCAAGAAATGTCTGCATAATTCGGAAACTGATCAAGCAAATGTAACCAAATTTGGCATGTGGTGGATATAATAGGAAAGAAATATTTCGTTGGTAATTCGTGAGCCCTCCCCTCTCTGCCGATAAGATTTCACTCATTACTTTTACAAACTACTACAGGCCTTTTTGGTTCTCCAAAACGCCATAGAGTTCAAAGCATGCTTTCAACGCGATCAACCAAGTCCTGAACGATGTATCAGTGCATTGCTAAATATCCCACCAGGTCAATTACTAGCCAATACAGGTCTTTATCATTATTCAAACCGACATGGAGGTCATAACGTGCGACCTACCCGAATAACCTGAACGATGTATCTCTTTAGAGCAAAACATCACAGCAGGTTCATTGAGTCGATACGATTTTATTCATTATTTTCACAAGCTACAATAGGCCCTCCATGATTCGATGTTCTTCGGCTCGATATCGACTAGCTGAAAATTGCCATAATATGAATATTTTCTTGGTTTCTCTGATGGTTCTTTCGAACAATTTTCCAAGGAACTTCTATTCCACATCTCGATGTATGCTTGAGTCAATGGTCCTTCCATTAGCGACTCATAGAGGATCGGCTGCATTATAGCCACTTTTTAGAGCTCGGATCATGTGATCTATCCAATGCTACTACAAACCTTTTAGGTTCAACAAAACGTCCTGAAAACCAGTAACGATTGAACTACACTCAAACCTCCATTAGTCGATATTGAAGGGATCATCGACTCAGGGAAAAATCGAGATGAGGAAGACAAAATCCTTGGAGAGCTGTTTGAAGGGACTATCACAGTAACCCAGAAAATGTGTTTTAATATGCAGGGTTCATAATGCTCACTCAATCTCAGGAGCACATGATTTTCCCTCACGAATGTTTTCGGGGAGAAATCGCTTTTCGGGAAAGAAAAACAGCCTGGAGAGTGATAACAATTTTTCGCTCACTTCGATTGCTGCTAAACGTTGGTTTGCTCTTTTTCTTTCATATTCGAGTCTTTTCGTGGAATCATCAATGCAAATGGTAGTAGCTTATGAGGAAAATAGTAGTTTGTGCAACTAGTTGCAAAAAGATGATTTTTTCAGCACGAGTTGTACGTTTATCCAACGAGGCTTGCCGAGTTGGATAAATACTACGAGTGCTGAAAAAATCGAGTTTTGCAACGAGTTGCACACGCTATTTTTTGCAATGACGAAAAATTAGCTTTGTTATGATAAATTTGTACCAAAATAGTAAAGACCGATTTACTCCACATGATAATTCTTGCCAATAAATAATGTTGCTGCAGGTAACAATCAGTGTCTATGTTATCATGCCGCATCGCATAGCTCTAAAAGCCTTGAATGATAGATGAACTCGTCTTTGAAAAATTCTGATGTTATGTCCATCAAACTATTTCATTTCTTACGCGACGCAGAGAATACACTATCTGAACACTATCCCAAGCTAATTCAGCAAAATGTAGTCATCTAACTACTGTTCCGATGTAGGATTTTCATTATAGCACCCAAATGAGTGCTATAATGGATATTATGCAACCCATTTGAGTTGCATAATGTTCATTAAAGCACCCATTTTGTTGGTATGGAAAAGTAGGCCGTTTTATCACTCAAAGACGAACTGTAAACCAGGTATTATGATCAGGAATTGCAAAAAATAACGCTTTCATACAAATAGCGTGGTGGTGTGGCTAAAGTAAGCGCATCTCCACAGCTATTATTGTTACTATTCTGGTTCGAATCTGGCGCGGCCATACAATTTTGTAATTGTTCTGCGATAATTCTCGCGAAAAGTGAGTGAGAGGTGAAAGTAATGAAACGAAAAAGGATTTTCATCTAATAGGCAAGATTTTCGTTCATCTTCCAATGCTAATTCTAGAGAAAAGATTGATGGGTGAAAGATGATCCTCAACATAAACAACGAAACAAGATTTTCCCTTGGCCCGAAAAACGCTTGCTTTGCTCTCATTGAAACGAAAAGTCGAAACCCTGTTAATATGGCATAATTTGCTTCCATGAGTCGATGTCAAGGAATAGAAAATTGACTTATGGAAGTTTGACTGTACTTGATCATCAAACTCCGTGTACGCAGAACAAATCGCAGGTTAACCTTATTGTCATTGTGCATCTTGACTCAAGATTATTTTGGAGCACCTCGGACATTGGATCTCATGTTCATGGAAATTAGGATCATATGCTTATTACACCGGATTGGGTAAATATTGATATAGGATATTGCGAAAGTCTTGATTGATCTGGAAGATACTATGAACTAAACTCGAGAGAATTTTAGGGGTATAACGACGATGTTTCGGACGGCAGAACGATCGCGCGATTTGCCGAAATTTTGTGTTTTGCATTGCGCGGCCGGTAATAAAGTTAATTAGTTCAGTGCGAGTTGGCTCTTGTTTCGGACGGTAGAACGATCGCGCGATTTGCCGAAATTTTGTGTTTTGTTTTGTTTTTCCTTAGGACGGTTCGTAAGTAAATTGATGAATATATTTTATTATTTTTACAGCATATACTGTTATTGACAAACGCTCTATATTGTCGAATAGAGCTCCCTATTATTCACCTTTCCCACTAACACAAATTTCCCTTCCCGAGACATCTATGAAGGTAGTATGGGTTCCCTGCATCTTCACTAGTAGATGTTGAACTAACATTCCTTCCCTTCCTTCCGTGATTGTAAGGACGTGGCCAGGTATACAACTGCTACTGTATAGGAAAAGGTACTAATCCCAAGTTCCAATTTGCGACATTCATTTATTTAGTCTACATCTATACAGATAACACTGAATCAACAATTTGACGCCACAATACACGGTTCGAGGCCGCATCTCTCCATCCTCGAATACGCCCCACGCTCGCCAAGTCGTTCTGCACCTGGTCTGCCCATCTCGCTCGCTGCGCTCCACGTCGTCTCGTACCTGCCGGATCGGAAGCGAACACCACCTTTGCAGGGTTGCTGTCCGGCATTCTTGCAACATGCCCTGCCCATCGTACCCTTCCGGCTTTAGCTACCTTCTGGATACTGGGTTCGCCGTAGAGCTGGGCGAGCTCATGGTTCATTCTTCGCCGCCACACACCGTCTTCTTGTACACCGCCAAAGATGGTCCTAAGCACCCGTCTCTCGAATACCTGAGTGCTTGCAAGTCCTCCTCGAGCATTGTCCATGTTTCATGTCCGTAGAGGACTACCGGTCTTATTAACGTCTTGTACATGACACATTTGGTGCGGTGGCGAATCTTTTTCGACCGCAGTTTCTTCTGGAGCCCGTAGTAGGCCCGACTTCCACAGATGATGCGCCTTCGTATTTCACGACTAACGTTGTTGTCAGCCGTTAGCAAGGATCCGAGGTAGACGAATTCCTCGACCACCTCGAAGGTATCCCCGTCTATCGTAACACTGCTTCCCAGGCGGGCTCTGTCGCGCTTGGTTCCGCCCACAAGCATGTACTTTGTCTTTGACGCATTCACCACCAGTCCAACTTTTGTTGCTTCACGTTTCAGGCGGGTGTACAGTTCTGCCACCTTTGCAAATGTTCGGCCGACAATGTCCATGTCATCCGCGAAGCAAATAAATTGACTGGATCTGTTGAAAATCGTACCCCGGCTGTTACACCCGGCTCTCCGCATGACACCTTCTAGCGCAATGTTGAACAACAGGCACGAAAGTCCATCACCTTGTCTTAGTCCCCGGCGCGATTCGAACGAACTGGAGTGTTCGCCCGAGATCTTCACACAGTTTTGCACACCATCCACCGTTGCTTTGATCAGTCTGGTAAGCTTTCCAGGGAAGCTGTTCTCGTCCATAATTTTCCATAGCTCTACGCGGTCTATACTGTCGTATGCCGCCTTGAAATCAACGAACAGATGGTGCGTTGGGACCTGGTATTCACGGCATTTTTGAAGGATTTGCCGTACAGTAAAGATCTGGTCCGTTGTCGAGCGGCCGTCAACGAAGCCGGCTTGATAACTTCCCACGATCTCGTTCACTAATGGTGACAGACGACGGAAGATGATCTGGGATATCACTTTGTAGGCGGCATTAAGGATGGTGATTGCTCGAAAGTTCTCACACTCCAGTTTGTCACCTTTCTTGTAGATGGGGCATATAACCCCTTCCTTCCACTCCTCCGGTAGCTGTTCGTTTTCCCAGATTCTGACTATCAGTTTGTGCAGGCAAGTGGCCAGGTTTTCCGGGCCCATCTTGATGAGCTCAGCTCCGATACCATCCAATTTGCGACAATATACAGTAGATTGCTCAATTGAGCATTGTATAGCCACCCACGATTTGTACAATCACATATGCTATGCTATGCTATAACGACGATGAGGAAATTGTAAAAGTCTTTATTGTTCCGGAAGATACCGTTAACTGAACTCCAGAACGTTTAGGAGGACCATGAGCATCTCGTATTCTAGAAAATAGAGTATACATGACGCGTATTTGCTTATTGAACCATATTGGGTAAATGCCGACGATGAGAACATTGCAAAAACCTTGAATGATCTAATAGATACCGTGGGCTGAACTTCAGATCGTTTTGGAGTACCTTGAGCATCCCGAATTCAAGAAAATTGGATTTGCATGATGCGTATATGCTTATAAAACCAGATTGGGTGAATACCGACCATGAGGACATTGGTAAAAGCCTTGATTGATCCGATAAATATGGTCTGGGTCATTTGGCATAAAGTCATTTGGCATAACGCCATTTGACATAAGGTCATTTGGCATAAAGGCCATTTGTCATAATGGTCAATTGGCATAACGGACATTTAGCATAATTTTGTACTGCAAGAAAAGAGTAGGTCATTTGGCATAACGTCGCATAATTCGCATAATTTCGAACCGTGAAAGCGAAAGGGATATTTCATGTAATGTTTAGCGTAGATAATGTAGGTCGAGGCTGTTTTCTGATCAATTTAGACTGATGGTAGACATTTTCCGGAAGAACGAAATAACAAAACGGCAGAATTACTTCCAAAAGAGGGATCACATCCATCATTGAGTTATTTTGACCACATGCCTACTTTTAAAGTAGGGATTACATCCACCATTGCTTCAATCCGGGCATGCGCCCCAAGACCGGATTAAATCCGCCATTTCCTTAATCCGGGCAAGCGCCTAACTTTAAAAACTCAAGCAACCCACTTGTAGACTCGTAGACGAGTTATTAAAACCAATCAAGTCACATATGAGTTATTGCAACCAAATCAAACTGAATTGTGCCTTTCGGGGAAGAGATCACATCTACCATTGATTTATTCCCGACAAACGTCTACTTATAAAGAAAGTGTCACATCTACCATTGCCATAATCCGGGAAGGGCCTACTTTTAAAAAGGGATTACATCCACCATTGCCTCAATCCGGGCAAACGCATACTTTTAAAGAAAAATTCAAATGCTCTATTGCCATAATCCGTGCAAGCGCCTATTTTTAAAGAAGGGATCACATCTACCATTGTCATAATCCGGGAAAGCGCCTACTTTTAAAGAAGGAATCACATCCACCATTACCTTAATCCGAGCAAGCACCTTCTTTTAAAGAAGGAATCACATCCACCATAGTCATAATCCGGGCAAGCACCTACTTTTAAAGAAGGGATCACATCCTCCATTGCCATAACCCATGCAAGCGCCTACTTTTAAAGAAGAGATCACATCCACCATGGCCTTAATCCGGGCATGCGCCTACTTTTAAAGAAGGAATCACATCCACCATTACCATAATCCGGACAAGCGCCTACTTTTAAAGAAGGGATCACATCATCCATTGCCATAATCCATGAAAGCGCCTACCTTTAAAGAAGGGATCGCATGACCTTAATCCGGGCAAGCGCCTACTTTTAAAGAAGAGATCCTCCATTGCCATAATCCGGGCAAGCACCTACTTTAAAGAAGGAATCACATCCACCATTATAATAATCCGGACAAGCGCCTACTTTTGAAGAGTGGATCACATCATCCATTGCCATAAAACATGCAAGCGGCTACCTTTAAAGAAGGGATCGCATCCACCATGACCTTAATCCGGGAAAGCGCCTGCTTTTGAAGAAGAGATCATATCCTCCATTGCCATAATCCGGGCAAGCACCTACTTTTAAAGAGAGGGATCACATCCTTCATTGCCCTAATACGGCCAAACGCCTACTTTTTTTTAAAGAGGGGATTACATCCACCACTGCTCTAATCCGGGCATGCGCCTACTTTTTCATTGCAATGCAAATGCATTCTTTCCACGAGAGAATGTCTTTCAAATGTTGTTATCGACGGGTGTTATATTTACTATTCCGGGGTGTTTCCCGCACCACTTAGTCTCCATTTAGCGAACGCAAAGAAAATTTATACCAAATGTCCGTAGTGCCGAAAGACCCTCACTTTTGACGTTGATTACAATTATGCCAAATGTCCGTTATGCCAAATGACCGTTATGCCAAATGGCCTTTATACCAAATGACCTTATGCCAAATGGCGTTATGCCAAATGACTTTATGCCAAATGGCCCGCTCCCTGATAAATACCGTGGGCTGAACTGTAGAACGTTTTGGAGTACCTGGAGCATCTCGTATTGAAGAAAATTAATCACAGGCATAACGAACCATTAAAAAATGTGATTTAGGATTCACACACAGATTCATCACTAATCACTAATCTAATCACCACCAATCACTAATCACCACAAAAACATTTCTTGACTTCAAAAACCTTAACATGCTAACTTTGGTTGCATTTGCTCGATTAGTCCACGAGTTATGCTGTATTTTTTTTTTAAATTTATGTGGAAGCCCTCCATTCAGAAGGGGGAGGGGTCTCCAAGCATCATAAGAACCTTCTCGATTCTAAAAACTTCTGCATACTAGTTTTCACGCCGAAAAGACAGACAGAAATCCATTTGTATATATATAATATATGAGACTATTTTACCCCATATTCCCCTAAAACAAACATACTCTCCAGATAAAATAACACTGCGCTTACCCAACAATATTCTAATCATTCAGATTCAATCAGAAATATGCCTTAAACTGCTTATATCGGCTGCATTCCGTTCATAATACCAAAGTTCTGGGGGAAGTTGGGGGAACACGTCCAAAAAGTCCTATTAGGAATGGCGTGCCGTATCCAAAATTACCCCCATTCGATTCCTGGGAAAATTTGGTTTAAGAAAAGTTCTTGGTCACAATTTTGAATCAGCGGCCCTTTGAGTTATCGAATTTCGCCCGAAACATGCAACATTTTCCCCATTGTGCATTGCATTAGTATATATCTTGTGTGGCAAGTACAATGGATACACCATGCCTCGGGTGTCAAGAATGTTCCCCACCCGAAAACATTCTAGACCGGACCGAGAATCGAACTAGCCATCTCCGGAATGACAATCCTACGCCTTTGCTTGCAAGGCTACTGGTTACTCAAGTAACTATACTGTTTTATAAAAACGTAAAAAAGGCAGCTACTTGTATGAAGTATTAATGTTGGCAATTTTTCTTCATACGACGAATTTCGCGCCAACCCTTCTATGGGGCTGGCAGCACCATCTCAGAATCGAATGAAACTTGGTGGGCATAAAGATATGGTATTTCTAAGCCACTCTGCATACTTAGTTTTTCAAAAATTGTCAAGAGTAACATTTGATGAGGGCCTAATTTTTTTTCATGGATTTTTTATAAATCGATCTAACTCTAAAATGACAAGACCTACAAAAAAGTGTTGTATGGCGGACTGTCGTGAAATTTCCTGAAGTTTTTTGGAAAAATATCCAAAAAATAAAATACCGATTTCTACACTGAAAAAAATTAGTTTTAAAAATTAAAATCGATATTACAAAAAAAACTCATCTCAGAAATCTATGAAATTTTTTCTTCAGATAGGTATTTTAATTATCTAACTTTTCTGGGAATAATGTTCCTGTGACATATTTAAGGAAAAAAAGTTTTTCTAACAAAAACTTTTTCATGTCCATATTGAGTAAAAATATATCAGCGTGTTTTATGCCTACAGCGCCAATTATAGGTTCAGCAGCCTATCATCAACCAACGACACATTTTGGAAGTATAAAAAATTGGTTAGGAAGCACCAAGTTTCATTCGATTCTGAGATGGTGCTGCCAACCGCTGGTCGAGTTGGCGCGAAATTCGTCGTACCCGCATTGTGAGCAACCTTTTAACCTCTTCAGGCCCAATTTTCTAAGCGGTTAATTTGATATATTCCATTTGTTTTTGTGAATAATAATGGAGAAATGGCAAAACAAGTTCTCAACCTGGGGTACATATACCCCCGGGGGTACCTTCGCTGACCCCAGGGGGTACCTCGGGCGAAAATGCGTAATGGCGGACGTATTACAAAAGTTTTCATAATTGAATAAGTTTATATTGCACGACTTTTTATTATACATAATATGCATAGAAATCAGTAAATCAAAACATATCGAATAATGTCCACCATAGCCAACACAGTACACTGCAGTGTATGAAGGATTGTGGGACATAGTATCAAAAAAATCTTCAAAAGCAATCTTCTTGATCGAAACAAAATTATGAAATATGTTAAGAATATAGTTCTTAACTAAAATAATGAATTTGAAGGTTCAGAAGCCTTGAGGCATAAAAGCATTTTTCCAAAAGAATTAAAAAAAGTCTTGGAAGTATTCTTCTACGCGGTTCGAAAGCCTCCTTTCAATTCTCTTTTTAAGAGGCTTAGGGGGGTCCCGTAGCGTAGTTGGCTACATTTTCGCGGACGATCATGGGTTCGATTCCCAGCCCCCTCGTCAACCGTCATGGGGCGGCTACGGGGGACGCCCGTCCACTACGCTCAACCGTCAACCAGTAATTGCGACGTATGACCCTCCTCAGATGTTAATTCATCTAAAAAATAATCTAACAATGGCAACCGAATCATGGAATCATGGAAAAAGACGGCTTTGGCAGGTTTTGTTCTATTATTGGCAGGGGGGTTTTTGTCGACCAAATTTTATGAAATTTGACCACAATATTCTTTGATATGCAAAGAATGCTTAGGCCAAATTTTAGCAAAATCAGTCATAAAAAAAACCCTGACAATAATAGAACAAAACCTGCCAAAGCCGTCATTCCCCCTAGTTATTTATAGCCTAAATTAACAATGAAAATGCTGTTTCAGGCCTTGCTCTTGGAGCACCGTAGAATTATAGGATTCTCTACCAGATCTCTATTTCATATATTCTCTTCACATGCCTGAATTTCCTTTACAATATTGCTGATTTGACTGTAAATATATTTGATGGGGTTGGGAGGGTGCATCAGGGCGCATCAATGAAGTAACAATTGGACAATGAAGTGATAGCCAATCGGAATCAACGAAGGAAAGTATTAGTCGTTCACGTCTATTACTTTTGTTGGCGATACAGTATAGAATTTGGCAACCTTGTCTGATGATGCGAAGTTGGAATAGAATAATGCCATGTCAATAGCGATAACAGCAATAACGACAATAGCGAGTTGATTGCACTGTGCTGATAAATTTATAGTGTATAATTATCATAAAAATGTTTAAAAATCCTATAACTAATTGAATTATATTGGAATAGGTCGATCAGTGGATAGTTTATAGCTCTGGGTACAGTGGCAGTGGAAACCTCAGAAGATTCACTCAAATAATTAGTTTCAAGTGTAACTTGTAGGTTAGATAAAATGTAGAGCTGAAGATTATTTTCTAAAGATAAAACTATGTTTCCATAGGTATCCCAGGTACCACGTCCAACTAGAAGCTAACATCCTTATCAGCTACTGATAAATAATCCAGTTGTATGCAATATCTATAATCTATCTTGCTCACATAACTAAATTGTTGTGCATCTTATAGGAAGAAACCGAGTTATAAATTAGATACCTTGTTCACGGAATAGGAATCACCTAATACCAAACCGAATTTGTAAGATTTCCCATACTTTTTTTCAAATTGAAATTCTAATTAATATATATGCATTTTAGCTTAAAGCATCACGCTAAACAGAACCGGTGTTGTATCATTCCTGAACAACTTTTATCTCCAACAGTTGTTAACCAATTGACGCGCCCTTCTTCAAACATACCATCCCATGGAGAGCTTGAGAATATCATTATTCTTTTGTTGGATCATTCTGCTGGAAGGAGATTCTTATTTTCCCGTGTAAGTGTCTCTGCTTACAGGTCCACCGCCCCCATTTTTGGCCCTTCATACAGCAATATGTTGAATTCAAAATCATATTGAAATTTGGCCTTACTGTCAAGTGAAATCGCATGCAGAGCAGAGCAAAGCTTCTAGTCAGGATGATGGCTAACTACATACATATATACTTCTTCTTCTTCTTATTGGCATTACATCCCTATACAGGGACAGAGCCGCCTCGCAGCTTGTGTTCATTAAGGTGGTTATACAACAAAGCCACAAATCGGCCATCTTGGAAACCACGTGCTTTTTCTAGTGATTTTTCAAGAACACAAATTGAGAGAACCACAACGCCCATGGGGATGAAACATTCGTAGATCGTTTCCTTACTCATGCTAAACAATCGACTTTAATTTCAGCATTGTACGACAATTATTACGCTAGATTTGAATATTTGATAATAGGAGTAGAAACTCGTGTGGTGAATTTAAAATTCACCACATGGCTTGATTGTATAATCACCTTAAGCACTTCCACAGTTATTAACTGCGAGGTTTCTAAGCCAAGTTACCATTTTTGCATTCGTATATCATGAGGCTAACACGATGATACTTTTATGCCCAGGGAAGTCGAGACAATTTCCAATCCCGAAAATTGTGTAGACTGACACCGGGAATCGAACCCAACCACCCTCAGCATGGTCTTTGCTTTGTAGCCGCGCGTCTTACCGCACGGCTATGGAGAGCCCTATACATATATACATACATTAGATTGAAGGCATTTTTCCCAGCCTAAAATGACCTAAATTTTTAATGACTGAATTTTTTGTAATGCACGTTTTCTGAAAAAGAACGTGTCATTTCTTCAAAAAAAAAAAAATAAACGTTTCAGTTGGAAATAAGTATACAGCTCCACTCCACTTGTTTGTATAATTATAAAGACACTCTATTTTAAATAGTGATCACTTTACAATTATTTCCAACTAATACGTAACGTTTCAGTAAACATGTAAACAATAAAAACATTCATTAATTTAATATTTAGCTCACTTTAGACTGGGATGCCAAAAATGACGTCAATCTAATCGCTAGAAATCGTGATTTTGATCCTCAAGCATGACCAACTTGTTTGAAAATCAGTGAATGCTTTAAAATTATTTCCGGGGGTGTAGTCCATTCAGAGATATCGATTGTGTAGGACCATATCGTTCAACCTCGTCCATTGAAATGCCACCGGTTTCATAGGTGGTGCCCTCTCCGGTAAGGTGGAGGTACCTGATCCGCAAGCTACATGGCTCAGTGGCAGAAGCGATTAGGTTTCATACACATAAATCATTTATTAGATCACCCTCAACCTGCCTTGAGTTGAGTGAGGCGGTTTTTGTCAATCTTGATCGCAAGGTGAGGTACTAGCGCATTAAGTAGGGGAAGCTGCGAAAATATGCACTTCCATGGGATACGTCCGCCGATATTTGGGATTGAGACTAAAATTAATTCGACTTGTTTTTCTTGATACGGGTATTCGAAAAAAGATTAGAGCTACTGCATTTATTGACACAGAATCATTGGAACCCCCTATTAGTTGTCCTGTCACATACACAATTAGTCTGGTTTGTGGCAAGTGTACGAAAATAGAACCTGCTCTCATGAGCATGGAACCATAAAAACCTACCAGTGCATATAAAATATGCAAAGTCAAGCTGTGCATTGGAGAACGAGGTGGGTTGGAAGTATTTTAGCTGGCGTAGCTTCGTCGCCTTGTTGATTACACAACGCTTGTGAAATTCCTTTCTACCAGAAGTGTCCGCGGGCAAGAATTATGATCGCTTTGCCTGTGATTACGTAAAGTGGTTTTATGCCTACGTGTTACGGCGTTCCCGCAGATGCTGGGTCACACTATGAGATTCCGTGAAAGTATCTTTGGTTGTCCAGAAATAAGAAAGATCGAACGTATACATTCTTTACATAATCCGACTGCGGAAAATTCATCGTCAAAACAAACCAATAAATAACAGCAAACAACCCCAGTAACTGACCTACCTGACGGCTTGATTGCCCCCTTTTTGGGAGTTTATTTTTTCAACATCATCGCGCAGCCCCGAGATCAATTTGCCCATGCAAGAAAACACGTGCGCGAAGTCAGTACCTCAAGAGGTCTGCCCGATTTCGCCTTCATCGCATCATTTGAGAGTTTTGCTCGAGATTCGCTAACGGACGTGATCAGCAAAAATTTGGCATTGCTTAAGTTGCAGCATAAAGCGCAACGTCGACTTGCTGCGCGAAGATTGAATTGTGTAAAGGCATGTGGGTCGGACGATTGTCCGATCATCTTAGACTAAATAAAACCATCACGTAATTGGTGACGCATATTTACGAGTTATAAACAATGACATATCTGAAAGTGTGCTGATATGAAAATGGAGATAAATTATGTATGCACAAGACGTGGTCAGTAGAACAACTGTTGGAAATGAAGAAAGAAGTTCGTCATAATCAGGTAGGTAATGAACAAAAAATTAATATGATGTTTTATGAATGCAGATATGAAGCATGGTTTATATGTGGAATCTTTAAAAAGATTAATCTTTTGTACCCTAACATCTTCGTGAAAGTTTTATTTTCTCCAAATTAAGATGAAAAAATTAATACAGTATCGAACGGATTTTACCAGTAGAGTGATGAAATCGGGATATTACTGTATTAACAAATATTTCAGGTTTTAATTTAACAGATTTTATAATTGTGTTGAAAAAAGTTATGAGAGAAAAAAAATTCTCTATCTGTTTCTTTCTCGCACAGAAGACTTTCTTTAGACCATTCAGAAGGTATCCGGTTTCAATTTTCAGTATTTTTTATGAATGTGTAGAATTTCGAAAATTTACTGTAAACCACATTTAACCGATTCAATACGGTTTTTTTCGTCTTGTTTCAACATAATTTTTAGACATTCTGCTTCAAAAACGTATGCAAACCATGAAAAAGTAGAAATATGAGGTAAAATATTTTTTTTGAGATCTTCTAGGGCTTCCAAACCTTCCTTGAGTTCCGATCTTGTTGATCTACATAAACAACAAAGCGTTTTACGGGGCCTAAATCCTAATTTAAAGTTAGCATTGCTACTTGAGACATAATTAAACTATTTTTATCAAATCGCAGTGTTAACAAAACATAAACGGTACTCCAAACTATTCTTGAGTTCAGATCTTGGAGGTCTACAAGATCAACAGAGCAATTCATAGGTTCCCGAACTTGTGTAATAGTTCTAGGAGCCCCATGGAATATTATTACAGCAGTATATACATAATACAAGATTCCCAGAATATCTACAGTACTCCAAACAATTCTTGAGTTCAAATCTTGGAGGCCTGCAAGACCAACAGAGTGATTGATAGGCTCCTGAGCTTGTGTGTTAGTTGTAAAAACCCCATGGGACGTGATTATGTCAATATAGAAATACATCCACATTCCCAGAATAGCTACGGTACTCCAAACCATTCTTGAGTTCAGATCTTGAAGTTCTACAACACCAACAGAGTGATTCATAGGGTCCTGAGCTTGTACGTTAGTTGGAGCTACCCCTTGGGACATCATTACACCAGAATATGCAAATCACAGCATTCCCAGAGTTCCTGGGGTAATCCAAATCATTCTTGAGTTCAGATACTAGAGGTCTTCAAGACCAACAGAGTGATTCATTGATTTCCGAGCTTGTGTGTTAGTTGGAGAAGCCCCATGGAACATCATTACACCAGTATATACACAATACAATATTCCCAGAGTATCTACGGTACTCCAAATCATTCTTGAATTCAGATCTTGGGGGTCTACAAGACCAACAGAGTGATTCAAAGGCAACTCAGCTTATGTGTTGGTTGTAACAACCCCATGAGACATCATTACACCAGTATATGAAAATTAAAACATTCTAAGAATATCTACGGTACTTCAAACGATTTCTGAGTTCAGATATTGGAGGTCTACGAGGCCAACAGAATGAAACATAGGATCCTGAGCGTGTGTGTCAGTTGTAGAAACCCCATGGGACATCAATATACCAGTATATACAAAGCATAACATTTACGGCGCCATACATAAGTTCAGATATTGGAGGTCTCAAAGAACAACAGAGTGATTCATGGGTTCTGAAGCTTGTTTGTTAGTTGGAGATCCATCATGGAACATCATTACACCATTATATAAAAATCTTGTTAGTTGGAATTGCTCAAATGGACGTCATTACGTACACAATACGTACGTACGAAAAAAAAACGCGTTATTGTGATCACAAACATCGCATCCACAATTTTTTCGTTCCTTTTATCGTCAATAGTGTTTTTTTTTTATTCCTTTATTTATTTGATAGGCACTCTGTGTTACTTAACCGCTACTGTGCCGATATCTACTGTGGTATTCTGCAGCCAGAATCCACACAGAATCTATTTTTAGATTTTTCCATTATTCATAGTTGTTGTCGTTGCTGGTCCATCTCGTCGTGAGTCCATTGTGTTCGTTTCGTCCATGTCGTGTATCCCGTGATCGTTGCATTGTCCGGTTGCCATTTATCCGGGTAACGTTGGAGGAATGCCTCCGAGAAGAACAAGTTGTCAGTCGTCATCAGACAGCCGTGACGGTGAGGCGTGCACCCCAATACGCCACCGCATAGGCTGCGCATCCGGCAACTGACGAGGGTTTTGGTGGAGGGGCTGGGAATCAAACCCATGACCATTCGCTTGAAAGGCGAACGTGTAGCCAACTACGCTAGGGGACCCCCCTATCGTCAATAGTGTTATAGAATAAAGCTTGGTCTACGGGTACCACGGCATCTCTTGATGACCGGCTGGGCTATACATGTGAATTATAAATAAAATAAAAGTAAAGTAATTTACGTATGAATAATATCACAAAATTTCATTTCAAACGCTTTTCTCCATACTTATCCCAAAATGAATTAAATGTAATAGCTAAAACATGTTGCTCTCAGTTCCTCTGCAACCATTTGATGTGATTCTGCGAGATCGTCAACAGAAGGCGCTTCAGTTAAACTTTCGAATCGACACGTTAAGCTCTGGTGCACTGCTGCAAACATACAGAACACTAGGAGTAAACTTTTTGAAAGCAATGTACCAAAAGGAATCAATAGTTAAGTTTCTCAATAATAATCTTCTTCATTGAAAAAATATTATACAGGCCATTTTTTTTTTTTTGAGAAATGCTCTCATTATTGATGAAATTTGTGTAAGGTGGTTATTCACAAAGTGCGTCACATCCTTATTGTGACGGGAGATCTGGGCAGCATGACGAATAATAAAAAAAATAGAGGTTCATTACAAGAAGTGGCGAAGTGGCGAAGGGGAGAGGGGTGTTGAAAATGGTAATTGTTCCGTATGACGTACTATATCGATCTTCCCTAGATGTCCTTCACCATACAATTTTTTGGCGGTAAATTCATGCTAGACCATCGTACATCTTCTTGTTGATCTATTTGAATATAAAGAATTGAATTCATGGACAATTTGGATTGTCGTACATGTTCAACGAATTCTATAATGTGTCTATAATGGTGTAACGAAGTCCCGTGGAGCTGTTCCAACTCATAAAAAAAGATGGGATGACGTAGATCTTCATGTTGATTGATTTGAGTATTGAGATCTGAACTCATGGACAGTTTGGAGTGTCGTAGATGTTCAACGAGCTCTGTAATGTTTTTATAATGGTGTATCAAAGTCCCGTGGAGCTGTTTCCACTCATAGAAATAGTGGGGACCTCAAAGATCTTTGTGTTGATCGATTTGAATATTAGGATCTGCGCTCAAAGACAGTTTGGAGTGTCGTAGATGTCAAACGAATTCTGTGATGTGTCTATAATGGTGTAACGAAATCCCGTGGAGCTATTCCAACTCATAAAACTAGTGGGGACATCGAAGATCTTCATGTTGATCGATTTGAATATTAAGACCTGTACTCAAGGATAGTTTGGAGTGCCGTAGATGTCGAACGAACTCTGGTGTGCCTGTAATGGTGTTACGAGGTATCGCGGAGCTATCCCAACTCATACATCTAGTGGGGACATCAAAGATCTTCATGTTATTCGATTTAAATATTAAGATCTGATCTCAAGGAGAGTTTGGAGTGTCGTAGATGTCGAAAGAATTCTGTGGTGGGTCTGTAATGGTGTTACGAGGTATCCTGGAGCTATTCCAACTCAGAAAACTAGTGGGGACATCGAAGATCTTCATGTTGATCGATTTGAATATTAAGACCTGTACTCAAGAATAGTTTGGAGTGCCGTAGATGTCGAACGAACTCTGGTGTGCCTGTAATGGTGTTACGAGGTATCGCGGAGCTATTCCAACTCATACATCTAGTGGGGACATCAAAGATCTTCATGTTATTCGATTTAAATATTAAGATCTGATCTCAAGGAGAGTTTGGAGTGTCGTAGATGTCGAAAGAATTCTGTGGTGGGTCTGTAATGGTGTTACGAGGTATCCTGGAGCTATTCCAACTCATTAAACTAGTGGGGACATCAAAGATCTGCGTGTTGATCGATTTGAATATATGGATCTGTACTCAAGGATAGTTTGGAGTGTCATAGGTGTCGAACGAATTCTGTAGTGTGTCTGCAATGGTGTTACGAGGTATTCGGAGCTATTCCAACACATAAAACTAGTGGGACATCGAAGATCTTCATATCGATCGATCTTAATATTAGGATCTGAGCTCAAGGAGAGTATGGAGTTTCGTAGGTGTCGAACGAATTCTGTGGTGTGTCTGTAATGGTGTTACGAGGTATCCTGGAGCTATTCCAATTCATAAAACTAGTGGGGACATCGAAGATCTGCATGTTGATCGATTTGAATATTAAGATCTGTATTCAAGGATAGTTTGGAGTGCCGTAGATGTCGAAGGAGTTCTGTGGTGTGTCTGGAATGGTGTTACGAGGTCCTCCTGGAGCTATTCTAAATCATAAAACTAGTGGGGACATCGAAGATCTGCATGTTGATCGATTTGAAGGTTAGGATCTGTACGCAAGGATAGTTTGGAGTGCCGTAGATGGCGAACGAATTCTGTGGTGTGTCTGTAATGGTGTAATGAGGAACCGTGGAGCTGTTCCAGCTCATAAAAATAGTGGGGACATCGTAGATCTTTTTATTGACCGATTTGAATATTAAGATCTAAGTTCAAGAACTGTTTTGAGTATCGTAGATATTGGAAAAGATCTCTTATACCACTGGACAGGCGCGGGATATTATCATAAAGCATTTCAATTTCAATTATTTAATCAAAATGTGGTAAAAAATGGTGTTGATTCCTTAGAACATCAAAATTAAAACTCAATGATAGTTTGGATGTTCTAGATCATCCTAGTGACCAAAACTTGACCTGGGCAATATTTTTCCTGGATGGAACAGTTAATTTTGAACATTTTTGCTGAAGAAAGCAAGGCTCTATCTCTTAAAACTGATTTTTGACAGCTGATTTTCGTCTTGGGTCATATATGACCCATCCGTATTGAATCGGTTAAGGTAGTTCTGAAAGAATTTCTGTGGGAATTTCAGGAAAAGTTGCCAAAGAACTTGTTAAGGAACCCTTAGAGGAATTTCTGTAAAATTTCCAACGTTTTTTTTTCTAAATATCCGAAAGAATTCCTAAACTAATCCTCAGTATTAATTTCCGAAGAAATTTCTAAGCAAACTTTCAAAGACTAAACATATTTCCGAAGTAATCTGTAAATGAATTTCTGAAGGAATTTTTAGAGGAATTCTAAAATATTTTCCGTCGATATTTCAAAAGGACTTTGCAAATGATTTTCGGAAGGTATATCCGAGAATTACGAGAGAATTACGAAAGAATTCCTAAAGGATTTTAAGAAGCAATTCCTAAAGCAATTTTCTAAGAAATTTTCAAATGTATTTCCAAAACCTTGAACGAATTTCCTAAGGTTTTCTTAAACAAAGGAATACGTGGAGGAAATTCTGACGTTATTCCTGAGGTAAATTTTAAGGAATATCCGAAGAACTTTCTGGAATTCGTTTACTGAGGAGTTTTTGTAGAACTTTTTGAGGCAATTTCCTAGGGAATTCCTGGAAATTTCGAATAAATTACTGGGAATAAAATTCAAAAGAATTCTTGAAGAAACCAAGGCATTACATTAGAAAAACCAGTAGACATTTTCTCTGAAATTCTATTAGGAATTTCTTCGTAATTTCCTTTGAGAATTCCTTCGGAAATTCCATCATAAAATCCTTCAAAAATATCTTTATCGATTCCTCTAGAAATTCCTTTCGGAATTCTTTAGGGTAATATTTTACCTTCAAAAACTCTTTTAGAAGTTCCTTTAGGAATCATTTTCGAACATCCATTCTCTTTTGGGAATGCCTTCAAAAGTTTATTTGGAAATTCCTGTACTGAACCCAACACAAATTTCTTAAATAACGCCTTTAAAAATGTATTTGGGAAGTCCTCCAGAAATTTATTTCTTTAATATTAATGAAAAATACCGCCGGGAATTCCTTAAGATATTCTTCCAGGGACATCTTCAAAAGATTATTCGAAAAACCTACGAGATTTTCTTCGGAGATTTCTCCAGATTTTTTTCTCGGTAGATCTTCCAGGAAATCCTCTGAAATTTATTGAAAATGAAGTTGTTTGCGATGTAGGGGAAAAGACGGCTTTGGCCGGTTTTGTTCTATTATTGGCAGGGGGGTTTTTGTCGACCGATTTTTATGAAATATGGCCACAATACTCTTTGGTATGCAAAGAATGTTTAGGCCAAATTTGAGCATAATCAGTCATAAAAAACCCCCTGACAATAATAGAACAAAACCTGCCAAAGCCGTCATTCCCCCTAGTTACTTATTGAATTTTCGAAAAAACTACAAAAATAAACAACAAACAAACAAAGACTTTTGGAAAGATGAAGCCATTTTCGAAGAAATTCCTGCAGGAAGTTCCGGAAGAATTCCCGGAGAATGTTTTAAAGGAATTGCTGGAAAAAGTTCTGAAGAAATTCCTTAGGCAAATTTGGAATGATTTTTTTATGGATATCTAGAAGATTTTTTCCAGCGATTCATGAAATAAATGCCGAAACAATTTCAAAAGGGAAAATTTCCGAAGAAATTCTCAAAAAAAATCCAAAGAAATTCTCAAAAGAACGAATTGATTTTTTTAAGGAATTCCTTAAGAACTTTTCGCAGGAATTGCTAAAGAAACTTCCGAAGGAATTCTTCAAGGAGTCTCCGAAGGAGATTGTAGGAATTCGTAGAACAAAATCCGAAAGCATTCCTTAAGCAATTTCCTAAAGAAATTAGTAATGATTAATGATTCGTAATGATTCGTAATTCGTAATACCCAAAAAAAATTAGGAAAAATTCCTTAAATACTCTTCTAAGGTTTTTAAAAGAAACATTTCGGAGGAATATCTGGAAAAATTATCAAATAAATTTGTTGATTTATTTCCGAACTAATTTCTGGAGTATTTTTCGAAGGAATTCATAAATGAATGTTTAAACGATACTTCTTCGAATATATTAATAATAAACAATAACATTAAATTAAATTTTCGTAATGTTTGAAAATACCTAAATAATTTGACTAAATACTATGCAGCGAGGCGACAACGCCTCAGTTTTGGGTTACACTGGCTGTGAATAAGAAAATAAGCATTTTTAACTGATGCTCGTAATATTTGCTCAGCAACATTTGGGGTCTCCAGTATCCTTGCGAGCAAAGGCGTAGGATTGTCAATCCAGAGATGGCGAGATCGATTCTCGGTCTAGTCTAGGATGTTTTCGGGTTGGAAACATTCTCGATTCCCTGGGCAAAGTGTATCCATTGTACTTGCCACACAAGATACATACTCATGCAATGGCGGGCATAGAAAAGCTTTCAATTAATATCTGAGGAAATGCTAATAGAATAATAATTGAAAAGCAGGCCAAGTTCCAGTTGGAATGTAGAGCCATCGAAGAAGAAGAAGAAGATTTGCTTTGCTGATGCTCAGCAAGTGGTTTTGTCAGTTATATTCAGAAATTGATTTCAAAATATAAATTACTTACTCGGGAGTCGTAATAAAAAAAGTCGGTAAAGCATTCACAGTTGGGATTTAATTATTTTGCTAAATCAGTTTGCCCTGTAAGCCAACTGTTCTAATAGCACAAATCTTAAAACAAAGAAAACTGAATAAATGAGAAAGAAGAAAGAAAACTAATTAAATAAAAAAATAAATATTGTCAAAATAACTAATGTGCAACTTGACTTGAAATTTCTAAGCTGCAATAATTTTCCTGCACCAATGCCAGATCCTTTAAGAATGGGGACGCTTTGGGCATGTATCCAGGCTCCGCAAAAAATCCATTTTGTTATTCACCTACAAGTTTTAAACTAATAGGTGCCCGACTAAATGAGGCCTTGGCTTAACGCATTCTGAAGATCAGTTTAACAATTTATGTATTATTATACTAGATAAAGCCTCATTCAAACTCTCAAACTATTCAACCAACTCATTAGTTAACCAAGACAATGTATGTCACTACATCGACTTAGAGACACCATCGCTTGAGGTAGATTTGAAATAGAATTTTGACGAGATCCACCTTAACATTTATGAACTGTCATAATACTACTTTAGTACTATTTCAATTAACTCTACCACGCTGTATTTCTTCACAGATACGTATTTTGACCTCAATTATTAAACCGTAAACAGTGTCAACAAGGTCATCTGGTGGCCACATACAGTCAAAAGTGACCAGTTTTATAGACGTTCCGGATTATACCGAAGGCCGTCTGGTGGCCGCAGTTATAGCTGAGTAAGAACTGTGAAATATCTCCAAAAACACCGTCATAAATAGCTTTAAAAAAATTGCACTGAACTAGGACGAACTTTCACAAAATGATTATTTTTTCGGACCTGTCTGGTGGCCACATGTGGTCATAGCAGAGTGAGAACTGTGTATCGACTCTAAGATCACCATCAGAAATTGCGTAGAAAAAAATGCGCTGCTGTAGGACGAACTTTCCAAAATAACCATTTTTACGAACGTTCCGGGTTTTCCGGAAGGCCGCATGGTGGCCACCTACGGTCATAGGTGAGTGAGAACTGCGAATTAACTCCAAGGTTATTGTCAGGAATGATATAGAAAAAATCGCGTACTTTAGGATGAATTGTTAACGAAATAAATAAATAAATCATCACTGGTTTCTTTTCCCAATGCACCTGAGCCTTTTATTTAGCTATATTTACCCGAACTTTCTGTAGAATTACTTTTATTATCTTCTCAATTGATGGAAAACTATTTTTTTAAGAATTACGAAAGAATTCCTAAAGGATTTTAAGAAGCAATTCCTAAAGCAATTTTCTAAGAAATTTTCAAATGTATTTCCAAAACCTTGAACGAATTTCCTAAGGTTTTCTTAAACAAAGGAATACGTGGAGGAAATTCTGACGTTATTCCTGAGGTAAATTTTAAGGAATATCCGAAGAACTTTCTGGAATTCGTTTACTGAGGAGTTTTTGTAGAACTTTTTGAGGCAATTTTCTAGGGAATTTCTGGAAATTTCGAATAAATTACTGGGCATAAAATTCAAAAGAATTCTTGAAGAAACCAAGGCATTACATTAGAAAAACCAGTAGACATTTTCTCTGAAATTCTATTAGGAATTTCTTCGTAATTTCCTTTGAGAATTCCTTCGGAAATTCCATCATAAAATCCTTCAAAAATAGCTTTATCGATTCCTCTGGAAATTCCTTTCGGAATTCTTTAGGGTAATATTTTACCTTCAAAAACTCTTTTAGAAGTTCCTTTAGGAATCATTTTCGAACATCCATTTAGGTTCTCTTTTGGGAATGCCTTCAAAAGTTTATTTGGAAATTGCACTGAACCCAACACAAATTTCTTAAATAACGCCTTTAAAGATTTATTTGGGAAGTCCTCCATAAATTAATTTCTTTAATATTAATGAAAAATACCGCCGGGAATTCCTTAAGATATTCTTCCAGGGACATCTTCAAAAGATTATTCGAAAAACCTACGAGATTTTCTTCGGAGATTTCTCCAGATTTTTTTTCTCGGTGGATCTTCCAGGAAATCCTCTGAAATTTATTGAAAATGAAGTTGTTTACGATGTAGGGGAAAAGACGGCTTTGGCAGGTTTTGTTCTATTATTGGCAGGGGAGTTTTTGTCGACCGAATATTATGAAATTTGGCCACAAAATTCTTTGGTATGCAAAGAATGTTTAGGCCAAATTTGAGCATAATCAGTCATAAAAAAACCCCTGACAATAATAGAACAAAACCTGCCAAAGCCGTCATTCTAGTTACTTATTGAATTTTCGAAAAAACTATAAAAATAAACAACAAACAAACAAAGACTTTTGGAAAGATGAAGCCATTTTCGAAGAAATTCCTGCAGGAAGTTCCGGAAGAATTCCCGGAGAATGTTTTAAAGGAATTGCTGGAAAAAGTTCTGAAGAAATTCCTTAGGCAAATTTGGAATGATTTTTTTTATGGATATCTAGAAGATTTTTTTCCAGCGATTCATGAAATAAATGCCGAAACAATTTCAAAAGGGAAAATTTCCGAAGAAATTCTCAAAAAAATTCCAAAGAAATTCTCAAAAGAACGAATGGATTTTTTTAAGGAATTCCTTAAGAACTTTTCGCAGGAATTGCTAAAGAAACTTCCGAAGGAATTCTTCAAGGAGTCTCCGAAGGAGATTGTAGGAATTCGTGGAACAAAATCCGAAAGCATTCCTTAAGCAATTTCCTAAAGAAATTAGTAATGATTAATGATTCGTAATGATTCGTAATTCGTAATACCCAAAAAAAATTAGGAAAAATTCCTTAAATACTCTTCTAAGGTTTTTAAAAGAAACATTTCGGAGGAATATCTGGAAAAATTATCAAATAAATTTCTTGATTTATTTCCGAACTAATTTCTGGAGTATTTTTCGAGGGAATTCATAAATGAATGTTTAAACGATACTTCTTCGAATATTGTTTATTATTAAAACAATAACATTAAATTAAATTTTCGTAATGTTTGAAAATACCCAAATAATTTGACTAAATACTATGCAGCGAGGCGACAACGCCTCAGTTTTGGGTTACACTGGCTGTGAATAAGAAAATAAGCGATTTTAACTGATGCTCGTAATATTTGCTCAGCAACATTTGGGGTCTCCAGTACCTTTGCGAGCAAAGGTGTAGGATTGCCAATCCAGAGATGGCGAGATCGATTCTCGGTCCGATCTAGGATGTTTTCGGGTTGGAAACATTCTCGATTCCCTGGGCAAAGTGTATCCATTGTACTTGCCACACAAGATACATACTCATGCAATGGCGGGCATAGAAAAGCTTTCAATTAATATCTGAGGAAATGCTAATAGAATAATAGTTGAAAAGCAGGCCAAGTTCCAGTTGGAATGTAGATCCATCGAAGAAGAAGAAGAAGATTTGCTTTGCTGATGCTCAGCAAGTGGTTTTATCAGTTATATTCAGAAAATGATTTCAAAATATAAATTACTTACTCGGGAGTCGTAATAAAAAAATTCGGTAAAGCATTCACAGTTGGGATTTAATTATTTTGCTAAATCAGTTTGCCCTGTAAGCCAACTGTTCTAATAGCACAAATCTTAAAACAAAGATAACTGATTAAATGAGAAAGAAGAAAGAAAACTAATTAAATAAAAAAAAATAAATATTGTCAAAATAACTAATGTGCAACTTGACTTGGAATTTCTAAGCTGCAATAATTTTCCTGCACCAATGCCAGATCCTTTAAGAATGGGGACGCTTTGGGCATGTATCCAGGCCCCGCAACAAATCCATTTTGCGGGTCACCTACAAGTTTTAAACTAATAGGTGCCCGACTAAATGAGGCCTTGGCTTAACGCATTCCAAAGATCAGTTTAACAATTTATGTATTATTATACTAGATAAAGCCTCATTCAAACTCTCAAACTATTCAACCAACTCATTAGTTAACCAAGACAATGTATGTCACTACATCGACTTAGAGACACCATCGCTTGAGGTAGATTTGAAATAGAATTTTGACGAGATCCACCTTAACATTTATGAACTGTCATAATACTAGTTTAGTACTATTTCAATTAACTCTACCACGCTGTATTTCTTCACAGATACGTATTTCGACCTCAATTATTAAACCGTAAACAGTGTCAACAAGGTGATCTGGTGGCCACATACAGTCAAAGGTGACCAGAATATAGACGTTCCGGATTATACCGAAGGCCGTCTGGTGGCCAACTGCGGTTATAGCTGAGTAAGAACTGTGAAATATCTCCAAAAATACCGTCATAAATAGTTTAAAAAAAATTGCACTGAGCTAGGACGAACTTCACAAAATGATTATTTTTTCGGACCTGTCTGGTGGCCACATGTGGTCATAGCAGAGTGAGAACTGTGTATCGACTCTAAGATCACCATCAGAAATTGCGTAGAAAAAATGCGCTGCTGTAGGACGAACTTTCCAAAATAACCATTTTTACGAACGTTCCGGGTTTTCCGGAAGGCCGCATGGTGGCCACCTACGGTCATAGGTGAGTGAGAACTGCGAATTAACTCCAAGGTTATCGTCAGGAATGATATAGAAAAAATCCCGCTACTTTAGGATGAATTGTCAACGAAATAAATAAATAATTCATTACTGGTCACTTTTCCCAATGCACCTGAGCCTTTTATTTAGCTATATTTACCCAAACCTTCTATCGAATCACTTTTATTATCTTCTCAATTAATGAAGAACTATTTTTTTAACAAATATGTACATTGTGGTTTTATGCAAATTGGTCAACTGACTAAAAAGATATACTTAATTTTTACTCAATGTGTTGTACTTTTTACAACAATGGGAGTCCCGGAAGGTTATTATGACTCACTAATATACTAATCCTAAACAAGAAACGTTCATAAAACCTTCACTTTTGCCATTGGACTTGACAAAAGGGTAGCTAGCCTTCATTTTGCGACCAAATAATCGAAACTACCATCATTATTTGATTTGTGCGATTGTCGGTGGTACATTCGTCGATCGGTAACCAACTACGGGGACAACGATATCTACATCTATCATATACAAAAAACCAATGGAATATAAATACACAAAACGATTTGCATTTGGTTTACGATTTCTCTGCTAAGAGTTGCATGCTGAATTGAAATAAAAACAAAATAGTAAACAATAATTTGCTATGCGGCAGGAGTACAAACAATCAAAGTGCACTTGGATAGTCATTGACTCTGATAACGCACTGACCGAAACAGCAAAACAATTCCGTCGAATGAATTAACTGACAGACAGTGTCCGAGGAGACCTCTACCAAAGGTCGAGGAAATGTTGCATAATATGTGGACGGACATTATAATAATATCTACGTTGACAACCTGACGGTTGCTTATTGATTCGGGGTGGTCTCTGCTTTGGGTGGAAGTGGAAGTTGCACAGTTGGTACGTGCTACATCGACCGGTAGGCTGCAATACCTCGTTACCTGCTAGAAGTGCCAGTGACCGCCAACTCGTAACGTAACGATATGGCTTGATTATGGAGCAGTGTTTTAGTAATAATTATATTATGGAGTTCGGTATGTTTGGTATAACACCGTTCGACATAATTGACGTATTGACCAATTATGTGAGATAGAAAATTAGTTTCTATTTAGATATTTCTGCCGCTAACCGCAAGTCGAGCACATCTGTATATGGACGCCAATATACAGATGTGCTCGACTTGCGGTTAGCGGCAGTTTATCTCAGTCAACCAAGGCAAGTCAAGTACAAAACATTGTGTAATCATTTTTTTAGTCTTTATTTATCATAAGACAAGCTAGTACTATCCCATTTGATTCCTACACTTGATTGCATCTCTACAGAAACATATTTCAATCTCAACAGAAAAGTTTTCAGTGTTTCGTACTTGACTCGACTTGAATCGATATTTTTATATTTTAAGTAGCTAAATAAAACAAGATGTTCTCAACGTATTCTTTAAAAAATAAATAATAAGAACATGAATGTAGGGTATTGGTAATTTGAATTGAAAATTTATATATAAGGTCTGAGTTGGCTGCGTTGAAACATTCAAATCAATTTTAGGAAAAAATTAAATCTTGGCTTCATCTTCTACTTCTTCTTCTTCAATGGCTCTACATTCAAACTGGAACTTGCCCTACTTTTCATCTTAGTAGGTATCCTATAAGCATTTCCTCAGATGTTGATTGAAAGCTCATGCCCGCAATTGCATGAGAATGTATCTTGTGTGGCAAATACAATAGATACACTATACCCAGGAAGTGGAGAATGTTTCCCACCCGAATCCCACCTAGACCGGACCGAGAATCGAACTCGCCATCTCCGGATTAGCAATCGTACGCCTTTGCATGTAAGGCTACAGGAAATTTGGACTTGTGTCACGTTTTGACAGGCAAGTGAGTTAAACAACTCAGTTAAATTAAATTGCCATGCCAAAAGTTGAACTTTCTTAACTTTCTTTTCATTCAAGTTAGTTAAATGAAGGTCTTCAGACGTACGATTTGCGATTTGTTCAATTCGCTTGCCTTGTCTAAACTTACAATGTTCTGAAAATGTATTGTACGTCATTCCTGAAGTCTACTCACAATCTTTTGAATGAACCACGTTTTCCGTAGTAAGACTACAGATATACATATGTGCCAAAGGGTAACCTCAAACATGATTAATTACATTTTTATGCACCTCTTAGGTGCTTATTTTCAATTTCAAGTATGAGCGAAGTACGAAATCAACGTGACGAGATCTCCGTTGAGCCTTCCCAACAATGCAGGTCAACGGCCTTGACGTGTCAAATATTAGTAATAATGAAACTCTTTGCAAGCAGCACCTCAGCTTGAAGCAGTACCGTCATTACAATCGGCATCGGCGTGGGCATAGGATGACGAAGGTTATAGGCTAAAGCCATTTTCACCTTCACTATTGGTGGTGCCAATTACCATTATTGCTTCGAGCTGCGGGAGTTTATCGGGCGTAGTGCGTGCTCCATGCGCAGACATTTAACTTCAGTTCTTCTATAGTGGTAGCTATACCACCCAACCTGATACTTCGAACAAGTGCAATAACGTAGTCAACCGTTCCTGTACAATGGAGTAGTTCAGTATGGTGCTTCGATACGATTGCAAGAGAACTGCGCCAACTAATGTCAATGTGGCCAATCTCCATGTGGCCAAATAGTCAATTGTGTTTGATTGCACCTTTATACACAGGCCTTGTTATTTACTAAAAAAAAATGGTACTTTCTGAGCAAACCTTTTTGTAGTCATATGTTATTAAATTGTCGCAAGAGTTTACCTGCCTTAGTTGGAGCTCTGATTTTAATGTGTATAAGAAAGGAAAAAAGTTTAAATGATCTATTATTGAGTCAGTTGTGTGATTGACGATTTAATGAGTACAATCATCTTCTTCTTATTATTTGCATTACATCGCCACTGGGATATTGTTGCTTCGTAGATTACTGTTTAATAAGCACTTCCACAGTTATAAACTGCGTGGTTTTAGTCAAGTTACCAATTTTGCATTGGATTATGGGATGGGATTATGAGTACGTTCCTAATAAGATACCAATTTGGTTTCATCGTTGCTGTTCATATTAATGCTGAAGTTGTGGAGTGTAATATCTTAATTCGCAATGGCTTCAGTTAAGATAGCTCAAATCAATCTTCAGCATAATAGAACAGCAACGATTAATCTTTGTAGACTTATGTGGCTTTGGTACAGGAACCCTATTTTCGCAAGGGTATTTTCTACCTTGGTTACCTAATGAACCCGGTTTCAGCTGCTTTCAGTAAAGAAATGACAAACTCTCGATCAATGCCGCGTGCATGTGTGCTTGTTAACAATGCTATCGTTGCTACACTTATCTCTGAACTAACAACCAGAGATGTATGTGCTGTCACAATTGATGCAACTGACGACAACCAGAGATGTATGTGCTGTCACAATTGATGCAATTGATGCAACCCTCACCAGGAAATAAATCTATTGTTCGGTTTATTTACCACATGATGAACCATCCCCTGCGGATGCTGTCACACGAGTTGTCATATATTGCACTTAAAAAGGTCTTCCGCAGATTGTCGGCAGTGATGCTAATGCTAATCACATCATCTAGGGTAGCTCAGATATCAATCTGAGAGACTCCAGCTTGATGGAATACTTAAGTAGTACCGAACTTAGTTTACTTAACATAGGCAATCGCCCAACCTTTATGGTAACTAATAGAGCAGAGGTGTTTGCTCCAATAGAATCAGTTACGAGTTGACGTATTGGCATGTGCCTGATGAGGAATCTATATCTGACCATCACTACATCTACTTTGATCATTTGAATGTTACTTCGTAGACCTTGCGTTTTAGAAATCCTCGTTCAACAAACTGGGATCTTTATACAGAGTTGCTCTCTACCAAATTACATGGATATTACCTTCTATAGAAACTCCTACCGACTTGGATGATGCAGTTGATACTACATACATCGTGCACATTAGGGTGCGGCTTATTTTTCGAATGTTTCCGAAACCTGGAATTCGTGTGCCCAAACGCTTTTTTATGGCAAAACAATAGTAGCCTCAGAATTTCAGGAAAAAATATTAAAGTTTAGAGGTCGCGCAAAGGCCTGTAAGGTGATTTTTTGACCATCAAGTTTGGACTTTCATAAACATAATCATAACTTTGGCAATTTTCATCCGATTTACAATCTATTGTAATTAATCTCTCCAGTATAAAATTTATGAAAACTTTGTGGAACATTATATTTTTTTAAATCAGCTCCAAATGCTGGTAATATTCTGATTTT